>NC_089581.1:153682589-153871541 GCF_019320115.1 Miscanthus floridulus | reverse complement strand
AGTTGCAAGTGTTTCATAAGGATGATGCAAAAGTAGATCGGGATGTTGCACATGTTGCAATGGTTGTACACGTATGTTGCAAGCTCCTGTTCTCAATATTTCATCTGCTTTTTTCCGACGTATGTTGAAAGTGTGTTATCTGGGTGTTGCATATGTTTTCACACATATGATGCAAGTGTTTTATCTGGATATTGCGTGTGTTACAATGGTTTCAAGTGTTTTCAGGTGTTTTTACAAATGTTTCATATGCATGTTTCCAATGTTATATTTGTTTTTCAGACATATGTTATAATTGTTGCATTTGTATGTTTCAAAACTAGATCGAGTGTTGCGTCTCCCTCCTCGCCTTTCTGCGGTCTCGCCTCGGTGTCAGGCGCCGGAAGGCGGAGGCGGTCCCAACCGGCGTGGGCGGGCTCCACGTGCTTGCGGGCGGGTGCAACAGGCGAGATGCGGGCGAGCAGGCGTGGGACGCGGGACGGGGGCAGCGGCGCGGGTGTCCAGACGGGGGGCTAGTGTTGGTGTTTCGAACAAACACCGGCTAGTAAATTTATAATTATTGCGCGTTAGGCCCGGATGGTGCACTAAATGACACAATGTTTATACGGGTTCGGGCCGAATGTCCCTACGTCCAGTCTGCTGCTGCTCGTGTTATCAGTACCAAAAAAGGTTCGTAGTAGGGGGTACAAACGGTCGAGAGAGGGAAAGATCCCAAGTCTCTGATGGAATGGTCGAAAGGATGCCAAGAGCTTGGTTGCTGCTTGACAGTATGCGTGATGTGTTGTGTGCCTTGAACTGATCCCCCGGTAGGGGTGTCCGGCCCTCCCTTTTATAGACCAAGGGGGGAGCAGGGGTTACAAATGGGAGAAAGAGGAAAAAACGAAAGCCCGAGAGAGTTCTTCGAGGGTGCCGGGTCTTCCTTTTCCCTTGAGCCTGCCCTGTTGACAAGGCAGACCATGCCATGGATAGCATGTTCCGCCGATCCTGATGGGGCCGGGCTCTGACTTCGTTTCAGCGGGTGGTCATGTCCCATCCTCCCTCGGTGGACGATGCGGTGCGTTAGGGCGTCGAGCCATGACTCTGCGGGGAGTAGACGGGGAAATGACTATACGCCTGTCACTGTAGACGATGTGAGTTCTTCCTTGGATTGTAGCGGTTGTCGTATGCCTGTGTTAGTATCCGCGCCCGAGGGCTGATGGCGGCGCCTACAACACGGTGGGACAAAAGTCGGCGCCTACAACACTATTCGAGGTCGGAAAGGGCTTAAAGCGCCCATCCCATCGTATCCTGGCGGTACCTTCCTGCAGGCGTGCAGGGCATGGTCCTTGGTACTGCGGTTGACTCAAATGTCCTGTTGTACCCTGTGCTTGCCATCATGAAGGAGCAGGGTGCAATCGTCGGGCGAGGCGGAGCCTGCCCTCAGCCGTTGGGCGAGGCGGAGCCCACCCTCGGACGTCGGGCAGGGCCGAACCAGCCCTCAGACGTCGGGTGGGGCGGAGCCGGCCCTCAGTCATCGAGCGGGGCGGAGCCTGTCCTCAGACGTCGGGCGAGGCGGAATCTAGCCCTCGGGGGTCGGGCGAGGCGGAGCCAGCCCTTAGCCGTCGGGCGAGGCGGAGCCTTACCCTTGGGGGTCAGGCGAGGCGGAGCCAGCCCTTAGCCGTCGGGCGAGGCGGAGCCTAGCCCTCGGCGGTCAGGCGAGGCGGAGCCAGCCCTTAGCCGTCGGGTGAGGCGGAGCCTAGCCCTCGGGGGTCAGGCGAGGCAGAGCCAGCCCTTAGCCGTCGGCCGAGGCGGAGCCTAGCTCTCGGGGGTCGGGCGAGGCGGAGCCAGCCCTTAGCCATCGGGCGAGCGGAACCAATTCTTCCGTCGTTCGGGCAAGAAGCGTAGCAGCGTTCTTGTCTGACCGGAAGCGTCAACGTTCGATGGTTATTAGTTCCACATCATTGGGTACCCCGGTATTAGGTCCCCGACAGCTAGTGTCTGGACGTCCGGGGCACTAGCCACGCCCAAATTGAAAAGGGTCTGTTGAACCAGTTTTCGCTTCTCGAACCCCTTTATACAAGAATATAGGAAAGGAAGATCTCTTTTCTTAATTAGGTAGAGTAACCAGCCTCTTTGACATTGTTTGCATCGGCTTTAGATTCTATAGTGTTGGGTATTGTTGTAGCCACTGTAGAAGCCAGATGAGCTCTAGGTATGTATTTGGTTTTGAGGATAAAATACGATAGGATGGGTTGATTCTTTTTATTGTATTGTCGGGTACGGAGACAAGATGGACAGAGTTCAACCTCTATAGGGAATATTCTAGGAATATGCTGAATATCTCGCTTCCTCGAAAACGAGGAGACAAACACGTCCCCTTTCTTCTTCCTCCGGCACGCCAAGCATGGGCGAGCAAGGCCGATGCATCTGGGCGGCCAATAGGCAATACAGCACGCGGGGCGAGCTACTAGAAGGCGAGCGGGCGGTAACATGGGGCGCCGCATCTGAGGTATCCGAGCACTGGGCACAAGGCGATTTGTGGTGGTGGCGCATGACTACCTACATGGCCAGACAACGAGCGCGCGAGGCGAGCTGTTTGGCCGGACGAGCTCATGGGTGAGATTCTTGGTTTAACAATGAGCACGCAGGCAAGCTGCAACTGTAGGACGACGAGCTGACTGCGTGAGCATGCTGCGGACGCGCAGGGCCAGCGATGCTTCCAGGAGAGTGATGAGACGGCGACGGTGCAGTCTGTTTGGGAACAAAGAAGAAAGGAGGAAGATGTGAGAATGACGATGAGTCATACGTGTCAGTGACTCGTCCCAGATTTTGAGGACTTAGAACCAAAAACAAAAGAGTTGGTCGCGTCCTCTACAACTAAACGAGGAACGGGGACGGTCCCGTCCAAAACATGGTGGAACCAATCCATCCTCCGTTATCTCCAAACCAAATACACGCTAAAATGCTTCTCTAGTTTCAACACTGTAGGTCTTTTAAACGGTTTCATCAGCTTCGCTCTACAACATTGGAACATTACTGCTACAAATATTTTTATTAGAACAAAAGCTCAAGCTCTTTTGAGGTGTGCCAAAGACGACCTTAGGCCCTCTTTGGTAGGGCCTCGGCTCCCTCTAAAGGACCTCCAACTTCATCTCATGTAAGCAACTTCTTTGATGGAGGTGAAGATGTTTTGTAAAACGTTTCGCAAAAGTGTCTTCGATGGTAGTTTGTAATAATTCGTATTTGATTTGTGAGGAAGAGCCAAGAGATACCACATTTCTACAGCTCTGACTCATTTATACAAAAAACATCTCCGGGTCATTTGGACTCTTTGGAAGAAGTTGTTTTTGGGATGATCGTCTGGTAGAGCTCCTTGTAAAAAGCCAGGAGAAGCAAAAAAACAGAGCCCTGTTAAACAGGAGCTAAGGTCCTCTTTGACGAGACTTCTTTCGGTCTCTGCATCCTTAACAGGAGCTAGAGCTGTGGAAGTCAGGTCTCGTTTAGATTGCGAAAAAATTTCAACCCGATGAATAGTACCACTTTCGTCTTATTTGATAAATATTGTCCAATCGTGGACCAACTAGGCTCAAAAGATTCATCTCGTGATTTCCAACTAAACTGTGTAATTAGTTATTTTTTTTACCTACATTTAATACTCCATGCAAGCGGCTAAAAATTGATGTGATGGAGAGAGAGTGAAAAAACTTGGAATTTGGGTGGTATCTAAACAAGGCCTCAGTGTTCTATCTTTTATCGTCTTCTAGTTTATTTTTGAAAGAAAAAAAAAATCCCGTTTTCCTACAATGCACAAAATTCTTTTTCTTTTATCAAACAATGCACAAAATTCTACATAAACTAAAGCCGTCGTAGGAGAAGAAACCGTCCGAAATGAGGCCATTTTAGTATGGTGTTGTTGCCTGCTTCATTCCACGGTACTCTCTCCGTTTTATAAAAGGTATATTCTTATTTCCTCATTTTTGTACTGTGATCAAATATATATATATTAACATTTATGACGCATAACTAGTATGGTTAGATAAATTGCTGAATATTTTTTTATAATAAATTTATTTGGAGATATAGATATTTTTTATAAATCTAGTTAAATGGTGCAAATTCTGATGCTTTTTTTTCAGAAGTACTAAACAAGACTCGATTGTTTCTTTTCCTATCAGGCACTCGATTTTCGGTGAGCTCTTTCTAGCCTCTCCCCCTCTTCTTCTCCATGTCTAGCAAGCATAGAAGGGGGTTCTGGAGAGTTAGGCCGGCCAGGCGGTGAGGACGACGGTAGGGTGGTTAGGGCCCTTGGTGGCAGTGGAGGCAGTTGTGCCAGGTCGGGCATGGTCGGAGCTCGCCGTGGAAGCTGAAGGTCGGGGAAAGAAAGACAAAAGCCACACTAAAGTTTCGTCGGAGCTCCGTGGCCGCGCAGCCGCGGCGGGGCGAGGAGAACGATGAAAGTGAAGGGGAAAAAATTGAGTACCGAGCGAGGAGAACGATGAAAGTAAATGGGGGAAAATTGAATGCCGAACGCTCATTTGCTGGGGTAGACTTTTTTTTATAACGGAGGCTCCGTAACCACCATGCAACAGTTATTACTTTTGTACTCACTCGCTGGCGCATCTTGCAACATGCACGCCATTCCGATCCGCCACAAATAGAGTACAGTATCGACCCAACTAAAAAACATAAGTTAAAATCTTTTACATCTAAAATAAATTACCGTATTCAAACTAATTATCCAATTTACGACTAATTTACTAGACAAATCTTTTGAACCTAATTAGTTCATGATTTGACAACGTGGTGGTACCTAACACTCCGTGCACTGCACACGTTCGACGAAATGCCGCCGCGAGCCCTCTTCCTCGTCAACTAAGATTCGCCTCGCATCCTTCCCCTACTTCCGTTCCCATCAGCGGACCCAGACGAGATCGACGAGTCTCGCCGGAGCCCGGTTCCTAGGCGTCCCGGCGGCCGACTGGATCTCCTGGCTCGGGCTGCCTTGATGGTCCCTGGGGTCGGCCGAGGGAGGAGTTCGAGGCGATGAGCAGGCTTGCGTCGGGGCTCCAGCGCCTGCGGAGGTCGTCGTCGCCGTGGGAGGTGCTGTGGTCCGCGCTCGCGTCATGCGGCCTTGTGCTCTTCTCGCAGCTCGCCGTGGCGATGGTTCCCCGCCTCTTCCCTTCCCTCTCTCTCCTCGCCATGCTCCCCATCGCGGGTCGGTGCTCTCTGGTTGCTCGCTTCCTTTTTGGTTTCCTGCCCCCGGCTGCGGGCGTCTCTACTTTTTTTTTTAAGCGCCAGAGAATTCTTATCTTACTTTGATTGCATGTTGCATAGGGTTGGTGTTCCTTGCGGCTATCGTGCTCGGCCGCCTGTGGAGGAGGTTCATCGGGGTGGCGGCGTCGGCGCCGCTCTTCGTGCTCTTCAACATCCTCCTATTGTGGGGCGTTTACGTCTTCGTAATCTGGAGAGGTGAGCTCTTGTAGCAATGCTTGCAGTGTATTGGTAGGATGCCCATTGTGATTTTGGACGCTATCGATTGCTGTGGTCTGTGGATATTTGCTATTTTTGTCTTGCTGCACTGACTTGATTAAAGCTGACGAAGTTTCCTTGTTTAGGTGAGTTGTTGGGCTTGCTTTGTTCTCTTGGGTCCCATATAACCGAATCTTTTAGTTCATACAAAGCAAAGAGAATCAAGATGCTGGTGCTTGATTTTGACATTATGAATGTACGCGATACCTGTAAAAATTAGTAAAATTAGGTGGAAGCTTATAGCTCTGTGTCTTAGTTTAGCATTAAGTCATACCTGTTTCCCAGATTTAGAATCCGACCTTGACTGAAATAGCTGAATGAAAGGATTAAGTTTGTCGGTTGCTTCTTCTGGTTAGGTACTATAAATTGGGTTCAGTCATTAAAAGATGATTTTATGCTCCATCCCATGAGAGTTGCACAGACTTCAAAAGTTCAAAGCATGTATCAAGGGTAGATTTCAACTACGAATCCCTGTAGTACTTCAATATTAAGTGATTAAGTCACTCCTTGTGACCAAATGTGTGCTCAACTACACAACCCCGTAATGCGCAAGATTGAGCTGGCTCTGGTTAAGGGACCAAGTGTGGACACAGCACGCTCTAGTCAATTTTTGTGCTCACTTTTAGAGTCCTAATTCGTGGTGAATCAAAATGCTTGAAGAGATCAAGCATGGCACCATTACTCTTGGTTTGTCTGTGCTCACCTCTAGTTCATCGTGAATTGCAGTGCTATTAGCCAAACACATACCACTGTTGAATGATATGTTAGGGCTACCTACAGTCTGATTTATGTGGTGTTTAGCGAGTATACAAGGAAAAATTAATACTATATTGTTAATGATCATACTGCCTATGACCGGAAGGTCCCGGGTTCGAGTCGCGGTCTCCTCGCATTGCACAGGCGAGGGTAAGGCTTGCCACTGACACCCTTCCCCAGACCCCACACAGAGCGGGAGCTCTCTGCACTGGATACGCCCTTTATATTGTTAATGATCATATAAGCCCTTTTACTGATGAATCAATTGATTTTATTCTCATGTGCCATCTAAGTACTTTGATTTAGGTTTACTATTATAACTTCATGTATTTTTAGGATGCCATCCTTTTTGGACCTGATGTAGCATATCATTGGATATTGAGGATGAGGCACTGTAAATTGGTGTCGCAGGACATTGGATTTATGTTTCTCAAACTCACAGGAAATTTGAGAGAATGTGCATACCGTAGATTTTGTGTTAGTAATCCTTCAAGTATTTATTAATTTGTTGTGTTTTATGCTGCCGTTTGGGAGCAGGAGAAAAGAGCACTGTATATATGTCTACTTCTGTTGTCGTGGATCTGTAATCAGTCAAATATTGTGCAGAAACTTCTTCTCTGCTGGACATGCTAATAAATGCAGAGTGTGCACTGCTTCTGTGGGGACTCTACAGGTTACTTCCTCAGGAATAATTCTTTTTCAATGAAGTTTGCAAATCTAAGCTAGGCCTAGTGAATTTAAAACAGTGCTTAAATCTAAGCTAGGCCTTTGATACCACCACCTTTAGGATGCAGGGCTTAATTTCTACCTTCTTTATTTCAGGATTTTATCTGGTGATCCTGGTATTGTTGCTTGTGATTCTTCATATTTGGAAGAAGCTGGCTGCAAGGATTTTGTGGAAGCCATATACTCGAGTGAGGTGTTGCGAAAGTCTAGTTTTAAATGAAGCTGTTCTAATACTAACTTGAAGTAAATAGTTCTTTAACACCCTTTTTAACTTTTGATGTAGAAACTCCCAATGCTCTCAAGGGTCAGGCAGTGTACCTGGTGCAAAGCAAACATTAGGGGCTATGACCATCATTGCCCTGCATTTGGTACTTGCATAGGTATTGTTATATTCCATTTTTCAAGTGATAGTGTTTTGCCCTATTGTGGCATGGCAGTTGTAGGTATGCATTCTAATCTCCTGTGCAATTTTGCAGGACAGAAAAATCATCGGCTATTTATGGCCCTTTTGACAGGATTTGTTGTTGCTGAATCAACATATACGATGTGCTCAACAAAATGTATGCTATTTGTCTTCTTGCTTTCTGAAATGAGTGTTGGGTTTTATCCTAAATTCCTAATAGCAGATGTGGCTGTTTCTTATCTCTTTAACTAAAGTACCCAGCAACTATTTATTTATTTTTGAGTAAAATGCACCCTGGGTACTTAAATTATTGGGGCATTACCATCTAGGTACTCGAACTGAAAAAGCTACCACCTGGGTACTTAAACTATGGGGGCATTACCATCTGGGTACTCGAACTGAAAAAGCTACCACCTGGGTACTTAAACTATGGGAGCATTACCATCTGGGTACTCGAACTAAAAAACCTCCCACTTGGGTACTTAAACTATTGGGCCATTACTATCTGGGTACGCGAGTGGGCCGTCGCCGCCGCTGCAGAGTGAACAGGAGCGCGGGAAAATGAATTTTGATTCTTTTTCTTTTTCTGAAAATGGATGAATAGCGCTGGAATTTGTTATTTTTGTAAAAAAATAATTAGAGCTCCAAACATTCTAAAAATTTTTGTGTAGCCTCTATATGATGTACTCTACCTAGGAAAAATATGAAACTTGGAAAATGAATAGTTTTATATGTTTAAAAATTACCTCTTTTAATTAATAAATGAACTTCCATAAATTTTATAATTAAAATAAATAAATGTCCAAAAAGAGGCGGCCTACCTGTGCTCGCCTGCTCGCTCGCACACAGTTAGGCCGCCTCTTTTTGACATTTATTTATTTTAATTATAAAATTTATGGAAGTTCATTTATTAATTAAAAGAGGTAATTTTTAAACATACAAAAACTATTCATTTTCCAAGTTTCATATTTTTCCTAGGTAGAGTACATCATATAGAGGCTACACAAAAATTTTTAGAATGTTTGGAGCTCTAATTATTTTTTTACAAAAATAACAAATTCCAGCACTATTCATCCATTTTCAGAAAAAGAAAAAGAATCAAAATTCATTTTCCCGTGCTCCTGTTCACTCTGCAGTGGCGGCGACGGCCCACTCGCGTACCCAGATGGTAATGGCCCAATAGTTTAAGTACCTAAGTGGGAGGTTTTTTAGTTCGAGTACCCAGATGGTAATGCCCCCATAGTTTAAGTACCCAGGTGGTAGCTTTTTCAGTTCGAGTACCTAGATGGTAATGCCCCAATAGTTTAAGTACCCAGGGTGCATTTTACTCTTTATTTTTTCTTTTCAAATTTTGCTGTGTTATTAGGTAACCAAATAATTTCACCTACATTTCCGTGTTACGCAGATATTACCAGATGCATCAGTTCAGGAACTACAAGATCGGAGGTATCTATGCCCATATCTTATTCTTTGTGCATGAATTGTATGGCAATTTTGTTTGTAAAATTTAGGTCTGTGCCATTGTCTCAGCTAGTATTTCGATTCTTGTCAGTTTTTTTTTTCGAACCGTTGACTTGGATCGAATAATTACAAAAACAGTGGCAATAGTGAAAACAGTAATTAACCTGATGGCACATGCACCTACATTTTCCATTTTGTTTTCAAGAATTTCCTGCACTTTACTGGTTTTGAAGGTGCACAACTTCCCCCCACCCCCAAATTTCTTGAACATGCAGGAGAAGCTGACCTTAGCAAATACTCTACTTGTTAAGTAAATGTGTTCAACCAACCATACACATTATTTTTTTCTCTTCTAGGACTATTTGCTTGGGTGGTTTAGCATAGTAGCTATTCATTCATTTTCTCAAACACAGCAATTTTTTTACTGCATATGAGTGAGTGCATTTGTATGTCTTTAGTACTTTCAATGGTAACATTCAAATCAGGTCGACCATGGTATAATCAAAAGCAATTATATTAAGCTATGTTCTGGACCTTTTGAGTCTGTCTTCCATGTTTCTGAGAAACCATACAGCCTTTCCTTTTGTTTTGTTTGTCCATCAAACTGTACCCTTGATTCCTGATATCTATAAGAATGACTGCAAGATGCTGAGTGTACTAATTTACTTTGCAGAATCCTGTATCTCTAAACATGGTAATCAGTACAATGCTCTTCTCTATCCTCCAGGTCCTCTGGCAGGTTTGCTCCTAACCCCTGTGTTTTCTCTTGTGCTTTTATCCGTGCTTCCATGAATTTTTTTTCCTTGTAGACTATCTGCTTTTGAGGTAGATTGTCAGGGTTGGTGCTGCATCTCTTGGAGAGCTTCAGAAAATCTATGTATTATGAGTTTTGACTTACCTCATGCCTATGCTCCCATAGTCCCATTGATCATCCTTATTAAACTATTATAAAGAAAAATACCACTCAAATTATGCAGCATGGGGATATTTACTGGAAGTTTTTTATGGTTTTCCATGTTTAAACTGATAAGTTTTCAGGCTACTGTGATAAAACATTACAACTTGCCAGTCTGTGGTTGGCATCAATTCATAACATGTACAAATCTAAATGAGATTTTTCTTATTCATGTGAATACATACTCACAGGCTGTGAATTGAAATCATCAGTAAAAAGAGGAAAGTGTGTTCAGCCCTGAATTTGAAAGCGTGCCACAAGAAATACGACTTCAGTCCACTTAATCATTGTTATATTTGGGATTATTGGCCTGACATATTGAAACTGTCAGCTGCCATATGTGTTGCATGTGTCAGAACTTGAAATGTCTGTCCATTAATTCTTTTAGCATTTGGAGACAAGACAGCACTCCTATCTACATTTGTAATTGCTATGCCTATACCAAACACGCTAATTACAACTGCAGTCTTATGTTGTACTCCCTCTGACCCCAAAGATAAGTCCACCTGATCTTCTCCCAAATGCACCAAACATGAGTCCATGATAATCCATGGAACCTTTTTTGCTTCGTCCGTCCTTGTCTATCCCTACGTAAATGCGATTAATCAATGCAATTCACTTACCACCCGTCTTAACTCTAGCAATGATTGATGGGTAACCTAGTCATGTATCCCTCACCTTGATTCCAGTGCCAAATCCAAATGGACATATATTTGGGATTGGAGTATTACATAACCTGGTGATGCCTTGTTTATTTCTAATACATCCTCCTCTCTGTTGCCAGATTGTATTCTTGATGTGGCACATATATTGCATCTGCTTCAACATCAAGACAGATGAGTGGGTAATTACAAATTTCCCATGCTTTGGAGTCTGTCTTCATCAATTGCAGGTGTCTTCTCGTTAGCTGTTTCTTGTAGCTAAAAGGTGAGATTTTCCAGATTAACTGGAAGAAATATCCTGAATTCCAGATGAAGGAACAACCTCGATCAGGTGCTTTACGTGCACTACTCTTTATTGTTTTTTATTTATCTCAGTTACCCTAGTAGTTTATAACATGGCACACGTAAATCCATTCCCTCCCGCAAATGCAGATTCTGAAGTCAAATTTGTGAACCCATATGACAAAGGCATGCTGTGTAACATAAGAGAATTTGTAAAGCCGGAATGATAGCCAATTTTGAGTACGAAGACCTGACCTCTGATGGAACTACAAACATGGGAAATCTGAAGTGGGTCATAACTGGAGCCAACATGGAAGCTTGTTTCCCTTGTTGCTGCCCTAGACTCGTTGCGAGGATCATTGGACTCTGCTGTCTAGTTTAATGTGCAAGTAGCATTCTTTTATAAGGTTACTTTCACTTGACCGGGAATTGTAGGCACCTTATAGCTCTAGAGAACTTTGTCTATATGGAGTTCGCCCCCCCCCCCCCCCCCCCCCCCCCCCCCCCCCCCCGTTTGGTCTTGCGTTCTGTGTGGGAAAGGTAATCCTTGTAGGGATTTGAATTAATTTGAAGGGGGGCCGTGCTCTTGTTTATTACCATGCCCTTGATAGTTGGCCTCAGTAATGTGTTCCAAAAGTTGCCTCACGGAAGATCGGGCTCATGCTTTTTATCGCCGTTGTTTATGTAAATGTATGATGCATGAGTTAGTATTTCTAGTTGTACAATGTACGTGTTAGTATTTCTAGCTTTTCACGTCTTTTGTTTATGATCACTTATGAAGCCAAAACCGTCCCCTTTTTTTTTCTTTCCTTTCAACCCTACTTATCCATACCATGTCATGTGTCAACTCCACGGTTCACCCAACTATATAGTATTGTGCATACGTCATGCGACTACCCCTATAGTGTCGTCGACAAGTTGTTTTGCAAGCTCGCCTACTATCTTGTTGGCCGCTCATGCTCTTACTTCGACAACGGGCTTGGAGTACGGTTGGAGACGTATGGCACGGATGCACGGGTCCGGTGTGCCCAATATACTTGGTAATCTAGATTTAGGACCAGTTTGATACAAGGACTCAATAGACTCACCAGTTACCTCTCACAGACCAACTTTGAGTAGTTGAAGACTTGACTGAAACGTTAGCTCACCTGTTGAGAGCTAATTTTTACTAAATTTTAGCTATTGTTGACGTAAAGATTGGTCACACACTGGCGGATAGATCGTCCTGGTCGCCACGGACCGAAGAACGCAACGAACATCACACTTACGTGGTGAAGAACAGAGAGGTTTGGGTTTATGAACAAACCACCAAAGGATAGGTATCACGCTTATGTGGCGAAGAGTGGCTAGTTTCCAGGTAAATTAGCAAAGGTAACCAATCATGCTTGTGTGACGAAGAACGGCTAGTTCTCTTGTGTGACGAAGAACGGCTAGTTCTCAAGCAAACTAGCAAAGAAATCGTTGAAGCTCTTGTCTAGGAGGGACCCCATAGGGACAAAGACGTCGCCGGGTTGCCCTAGGTCGGCTGACAAGTCTAGGGCACCATCCTTGGTCATCGGATCAAGTAATGAATAGCAACATAGGGTTGGAAGAGGGCATAAAAGAGTTGTATTTTGTAGATGTAAAAAGACAATTGGATTGTTGGATACCTCAATCGACTATGTACCCCTATTTTATAGGGAGTAGAGGTGGTTTAACCCTGTTAAAAACCAATATAGTATTATTATCATGTCGCTTTATAGAGTTTTTCTTAGATTGGAACCAGGACGATCTATCCCTAGCCAGTGTGTGACCAATCTTTACGTCAACAATAGCTAAAATTTAGTAAAAATTAGGTCTCAACAGGTGAGCTAACGTTTCAGTCAAGTCTTCAACTAGTTATTGGCTAACTATTTGGACTAATTTTTGGCCTAGCTAGTAACCAGCCATGTTGTCGGTGTTTTCGGACCACCAACAAGTAAATTTGTATTTGCGCGTCTGGCTCGGATGGTGTGCTCGGAGGACACAAGGGTTTATACTGGTTCGGGCGGAACGTCCCTACGTCCAGTTTGCTGCTGCTCGTGTTACCGGCACTTGGTTTGCAGTAGGGGTTACAAACGGGCGAGAGAGGGAAAGGATCCCAAGTCTCTGGTGGAACGAGTGAACGGGTGCTGAGAGCTCGATCGCTGCTCAGCCGTATGTTAGTGTCGTGCTCTTGTATTTTTATCCCGTGGTTCGGTCCCGTGCAGATCTGGACCCTCCTTCATGGGGCTCCCTGCTTCCCCTTTTATAGATGAAGGGAAAGCGCGGGTTACAGCGGAGGAAAAGAAGAAGAACGAGAGAGAGAAGAAGGCTTCCAGGATCGCCGGGTCCTTCTTCTCCTTCATGGGGGTCCCACCGATCCTGTAGATGTCAACAGGGACAGCTCCACGTTGTGGCCCTATTCGTCACTGGCGCCATGTGCAGGCGTCATCTGCCGATCATGGCATTCCATTCCGTCCCGACGGACGTCGTGGTGAACTAACGCGCCTGTCAGCATCCATACGAGGGTTAGGCAGAACAGCACCGGCACGCCCGACGCTGTTCTTGATGTGAATCCTCAGGTATGGCCCGTCATGGTCACGGGTTACATCGAGTCATGCCAGTCTCTTCCCTGGTGTCAGAGTTTTGACCTAGGCCCATACGCTTGGACCTGGAGTGGTTGGCGGCGGTATGGGTCCTCGTCGGGCGAGACAGAGCCCGTGGCCTTAGGGTCGGGTGAGACGGGGCACGGACCCAAGGGGTCAGGCGAGACGAAGCACGAACCCAAGGGGTCGGGCAAGACAGAAACCGCGTCCTTGGGGTCAGGCGAGACGGAGCAAAAACCCAAGGGGTCGGACAAGACGGAGCCCATGGCCTTAGGTGAGACCCCCACGTCCAATAGGTCTGGCGAGATGGAAACCGCGTCCTTGGGGTCAGACGAGACGAAGCCCGCACCCAAGGGGTTGGGCGAGACCTTTTAATACGTCTTGCTCCATCCGGTGAAGTCAGCGTGGGCGCTAACTTCCTTGCTTTGGGTATCCCTACTATCGATACCCAATAGTAGTGAAGGGGACCGTGACGCCTAAGAGGGGGGGGGGGTAAATTAGGCAACTTAAAATTCTACTTCTAAACTATGGCCTCTTTTTCTAACCTTAACAAAACCTATGCAAAAGATAAACTATCTAAATGTGCAACTACGGTTTTGCTAGTGTGTTGCTATCTCTACCGCAAAAGGAGTAATACAATTGTTGACACTGTTTTTTTGCACGTGTCAAAATGATCGGAGTGGACTAATCGGCAAGGGGAAAGTTACTGTATACTCTGATAGCCGATGAAAATCAGTTTGTAAAGATGGTTGCCGATGAATGGTGGCGATCGATGGAAAGGTTGATTTAGACTCGGGCGTTGCCGATAAGGTTGGAGATGTTATTGTCAATGCCGATGAAGGAAGACTTAAAGACTACTGCCGATGAAACAGGGAGTATGCCGATGAAGGAAGACTTGAAGACTACTGCCGATGAAACAGGGAGTATGCCGATGGGAAGGAGGACGGTGAGATTTCCATCGTAATTGAGGCGGACAGGGAAATAGATAGGAGTTGATTTCCTTTTCTATATTTATTAGAGTATGATTCATGTAAGAGTCACGTGTTTCCTTAGATATGGGCTTGGTGTCCTAGTTGTGTTTGGTTGTGTCTCTTTAGATCAGGGTATAAATATGGAGTGAAGGGCAATGTAATAAAGATATATCAATCAATATCAAAACCAATTTTTACTCTTATTCGCATCTACTTACTTTTCGGCGACTTCGTCAATTTGCATTATTTTTCCTTTTTACGAGTTCTCATTGATTCGGCGAACTACATCGCTTCAGTGCGACCTTCGACGATCCTCAAGTTCCGCGTGAGTACCTCTTGGCCGTGACTTCTGGGCGTATCGCTGTTGTCAGGACCAAAGTGCTCGTATCTTCATCCTTGTCGATTAACAGGTCAAATCGACTGACACGCCTTGGATATCGATTCGGGTATTAGCCCTTTGTGTTTGTAGATCCACTTTTGCATCAACACATCTTTTGGCACGCTCGGTGGGACCAATCAATCCGATTAATATGTTCAATTCCGAGATCGATGCGGGGAACATTATCGTAGTATCAGAAGAAGATCTGAAGGAAGAGCAGAGGCAGGCTATGGAAAAGGCTGTAGAAGAATACAGGCAGCTTTGTCTGAAATTGTTTAGCCTGAACAAGAGTGGACAAGTCATCCAGAAGCAAGATTTGCCATTGCCTCGGTAGGTTACCTTTGACTCCAATCCTGGTAAACTTCAAGAGATGGTTAATTCTGCAGTAAATCATGCTTTGATTAATCATTCCAATGTGCTGTCCAATACTGTTCATAATGCTGTGGTTCGAACTCTCAAAGAAGGACAAGCGTCACCGCATTACGTTGGGCCTGCCTATCACCAACCAGAGCTGGCATCTGTCAATACTCCATCGGCTCCCTCGGCCGTTGTGGGTACAGAAGTTACTTCTTCTCCAGTATCGGCAGGTTTACCTAATATTCAATCTACACCGATACGATCAGGAGGACGAATTCAGCTTAGTACAGATCTATCGGCATCAGCTATGTCAGGCCCTGTGTCTCAGAATAGCCAGATTCCTACTAATTGGTGGGGATATGGTATGCCTCCGGAGTCATCTGCTTTCAATCCTGGATTACCTCAAGTGTTTGATGCAGTAGGAAAAGCTCCTATATCATCGGCTGTTTCGCCGATGGCTCAAGTGCCTCAATATGCCACAGCAACTACTGTGCAATCAACTCCAGGAGGTTTCCAGATGCCTTTGGTTCAAGCACCCAATTCAAGTCCATCGGCAAGCTTACTGCTGATGCAGCAGAAAGCCCATGCTATGAGTCAAACTGGGGTTCAGTTCATGCCTCAAGTTGGTTATAATTATCCAACAATGTCAGCAAATTACCAGCCATCGGTAAGTTTTGTACCGATGAGTTCTAATAATGGTTGGTTAGGACAGTTACCTGTTCAACATACAGTTCAGCAAAATCAACAGATTGCAGGGATTCAACAAGGTTATATGCAAGCTGGTGTCCAGAATCAAGCATCAGCAGCACAGCCGATGAATCCTTTCCAATAGGTTAATGGACCACAAGTAACGGCGAATATGCCGATTGCTGGAGATCGTAGGCCACAAAGATATGTGGAGGGATATCAGCAGGCACTTCCTGTAGAAATTTAGCTAGTTCGTCATCAGGAGGCTGATGTTTTTTGGACCGATAGGATAGCAGAAATTATGAAGGATCAGTTTGGGATAAAGCCCAAGGTCAATACTTATTCTTATCGGACTCCATATCCTCCTGCATATGATTTAATTCCTCTCCCAAATCGGTACAAGGTACCAGATTTCACTAAATTCTCCGGGCAAGATGACACATCAATAATGGAACACGTCAATCGCTTCATTATTCAATGTGGAGAGGCAGCTAGCAGAGATGAATTAAGAGTTCGATTATTTTCATCATCTTTGTCTGGATCGGCATTTACGTGGTTCATTTCATTACCACCAAATTCTATTATTACCTGGGCTGATCTAGAAAAACAATTTCATAAGTATTTCTTTGCTGGAATCCATGAAAAGAAGCTTACTGATTTAGTAAAATTGAGACAGCGCAATGATGAATCGGTAGAGAGCTTTGTGCAAAGGCTACGAGATGTAAAAAATAAGTGCTACAGTCTAGTGCTGGATGATCGGCAGCTTGCCAATCTAGCTTTCCAAGGGTTATTGCCACATCTTAAAGACAGATATGCTTCTCAGGAGTTTGAAAGTCTCAGTCATCTTGTGCAAAGGATCTCTGATCAAGATACTAGGGTTTTTGAACCTAAAAAGAATTGGAGTAAAAAGGTATCATTTGTTGAAGAAGTAGGAGATTCTGATTCTGATGAAGAACCAGTTATCGGCTTAGCTGAGTGGGTTAAGAATAAAAAGCCGATATCTTATCCCTTTGGTCAAAAAGAGCCAGAAAAGTTTACCTTTGATATCACCAAGGCCGACAAAATATTTGATCTTCTGCTTCAAGAGGGCCAAATTAAGCTGTCACCTAATCATGTGATCCCATCAGCAGAAGAGTTGAAGAAGATCTTGTACTGCAAATGGCACAATGCAACTTCACACAGTACAAATGAGTGCAAGATGTTCAGGCAACAGTTACAATCGGCTATTGAATCTGGGAGAATTAAGTTTGGTACTTCCAAGGCCCAGAAGCCGATGAAAATTGATCAACACCCTTTTCCAGCAAATATGTTGGAGGCTAAAGGGAAGACTAAAGTATTGACGTCAGAGGCTGCTGAGAAAAACGCGTCAGTAGATCCCCAACATCGGATAACTACCGATGATGCAAAAAGTAAGGGCCTGCTGGGAGAAAGCAGTAGTTCCAAAAATCCTCCTCGACCTGGCATTGTGATTACTCATCGAAGGCAGCAAGAGAGTTGGCGTCAGCGAAATGACCGATATCGACAACAGCAAGAAGAGAGACGTCGGGAAGAATGGCATCGGCATAAAGATCATTGGAGGTGCCCATTTTTCATCCATTGCTGGGAAGAAGATATTAAATTGCCAACTATTGAAAATTGCCCTGAGTGCAATGGTTATTATGGGGTCAATCGGTCAGAAAGGAGGTTTCAACCTGGCAATCAGGGTTTATTTATTAATGAGCCGATCAGAGGCAGAGCATCAGTGCATGATCGGCTGGGGGCAGACTTAGTGTACATGAAAGGCTTGATAAACGCGCTGGATATTTTCCAAGGAATTAAGAGGAGCTTGAGGAAATGGCAAATGCAAGAGTTCCCGATGAGGAAATATTCTACAGGGACCCCAATATACGCCGTGTAGAGTCAACTAGGACCTGTTATCAGCCGGTTTGGAAAACCAAGTTTCCTCGATGGTGCCCGGAGGGTCTGACAAAGACGCAGAGAAGGAGGATGCAACGTGAGCGTCAGGAGGATTTATACCAAGAGGAAAATTCCTCCAATGAGAGGTCCGATCATCAGTAGTGGCAGGTAAAACACAAAAATAAGGGTCCATTGGCAGATGTTAATATGGTATTCATGTTGCCGATGGAGTTTTTGGCATTGTCTGATAATGAGGAAGAAATTGTTCTCTCTGATCAAGTAGCTCAGCTGACACTAGATCCAATGATGGCTGTTTTTGAAAAACCTACCGATGACGAGAGACAACATCTTAAGGCTTTGTTTGTGAAAGGCAGAGTTGATGGGCAGTCTGTATCTAAGATACTTATCGATGGAGGGGCTGCGATTAATATTATGCCTTATGTGATGTATCGAAAACTTGGTAAGGGAGATCAAGACTTGACCAAAACCGATATGATGCTGAAGGATTTTGAAGGCAATGTATCACCAGCTAAAGGGGCAGTATGCGTTGAATTGACTATCGGCAGCAAAACCTTGCCAACGACGTTCTTTGTTATCAATGGCAAAGGTGCATATAATTTGCTTCTAGGGAGGGATTGGATTCACGCTAATTGTTGTGTTCCTTCTACAATGCATCAATGCCTCGTACAGTGGATTGGGGATAAGATTGAGGTTGTCCCTGGTGATTCTTCTTATATCATCGCATCGGCAGAATCAGATACTTATGAGCGAACTAAATGCATATCAGGAGAAGTTTGGGAAAAAGAGTTCCTTAGAGTTGCTGATTATGAAATTCCACCGATCCAAGCAGTCGGTTCTGAAGAAGAGTTTTAATGGATAGGTTTGCCGATGATGGAAAATTAGGTCAAGGGTTCACATCGGCAGATGATTTAGTAGAAGTAGATATCGGTGATGGCGATAGGCCAAGACCTACTTTTATTAGTGCTAAGTTAGATTCCAAGTGTAAGCAGCAAATAATTGATATGTTAAAAGAGTATAAAGATTGTTTTGCTTGGGATTATACTGAGATGCCTGGATTAGACCGATCGGTAGTTGAACATCGGTTACCTATCAAATCTGGATTTCGGCCACATCAGCAGCCAGCGCGCCGATGCAACCCTAATATACTTCCTGATATTAAGGCCGAAATAACTAAATTAATTGAGGCAAAGTTTATTCGGCAGTGTCGATATGCAGAGTGGATCTCTAATGTGGTTCCTGTTTATAAGAAAAATGGAAAACTTCGTGTTTGTATTGATTTCAGGAATCTCAACAAAGCCACACCGATGGATGGCTATCCAATGCCGATTGCTGATTTGTTGATTGATGCTGCAGCCGGACATCAAATTATCAGCTTCATGGATGGTAATGCAGGCTACAATCAAATATTCATGGCTAAAGAAGATATTCCCAAGACTGCTTTCAGATGTCTAGGTCATGTGGGGTTGTTTGAGTGGATAGTTATGACGTTTGGTTTGAAAAATGCCGGCGCTACTTATCAGAGAGCTATGAACTTTATTTTTCATGAATACATCGGCACATTAGTGGAGATCTACATTGATAATGTGGTGATTAAGTCTGGAGATGTTACAAAATATTTAGCCAATCTACGAAAGATACTAGAGTGCATAAGGAAGCATGAATTGAAGATGAATCCTAATAAATGTGCATTTGGTGTATCGGTAGGACAATTCTTGGGTTTTATGGTGCATCAGTGGGGCATCAAAATCAGTAGGAAGTCTATTGATGCGATTAACAAGGTGGTTGCTCCTGTCAATAAGACTGAATTGCAATCTTTGATCGGTAAGATTAATTTCATTAGAAGATTCATATCTAATCTATCGGGTAAGATCAAGGCTTTAAGTCCACTACTTAAATTGAAAGCCGATCAGGAATTTGTATGGGGAGCTGAGCAGCAGTTAGCCCTCGATGAAATTAAGAAATATTTAACAAATCCTCCAGTGCTAGTTCCACCTCAACACGGGAAGCCTTTCAGGTTATATTTGTCAACTGATGATACAGTTATCGGTTCAGCTCTTATTCAAGAATTTGAAGGGAAAAATGTGTTATTTATTATTTGAGCAGAAGATTAGTGGATGCTGAGACGAGGTATTCGACTATCGAAAAATTATGTCTGTGTTTATACTTTTCTTGTGTCAAATTAAGGCATTATTTGTTATCTATCGAATGTACGGTCATATGCAAAGACGATGTAGTCAAGTATATGCTGTCGATGCCGATATTAAGTGGTAGAATCGGCAAGTGGATTTTAGCATTATTAGAATTTGAACTACGTTACGAATCAACTAAGGCAGTTAAAGGGCAAGTGATGGCTGATTTTGTCACTCAGCATTGTAATACAGTGGACTCTCTGGAGGTTGCTCCCTGGACACTTTTCTTCGATGGGTCCACATGTGGTGAAGGAGCAGGTATCGGCATTGTGTTAATTTCACCTCAAGGAAGGAAGTATGAGTTTTCATTGCCGATTGTTGCTACGTCGACGAACAATCAGGCTGAATACCAAGCCTTGATAAAAGGGTTAGAATTGCTGAAGGAGATACGTGCTGATGCTGTTGAAATCTTTGGTGATTCTATGCTAGTTATAAATCAATTGGATAGAATTTATGAATGCCGAAGTGAAGCTTTGATTTCGTATTATGAAAAATGTTTGCAATTGTTGAAAGGATTTAGAGATTTTCGTCTTGAACATATCTCTCGATTGCATAATGAGGAAGCTAATCGACTAGCTCAGTATGCTTTAGGGTATCAGCCTATTCAGGAAGTGCTAACATCGGCAGTTAATACCGATGACTGGAGAAGGGAGATTATTGATTATTTAAAGGATCCATATAAAAAGGTTGAAAGACGTATAAGGTTCCAAGCTACCAAGTATGTGCTCCTTGATGATGAATTATATTATCGAACTATAGATGGAGTTTTACTCAGATGTGTTAGCAGTGATGAATCGAAAACTTTGATGGGTGAAATTCATGAAGGAGTGTGTGGCGCGCATCAGTCGGCTTTCAAGATGAAGTGGATGATCAGAAGGAATGGATACTATTGGCCAACTATTCTTGAAGATTGTTTTAAATATTTTAAAGGATGTCAAGGATGTCAAAAGTTTGGTAATATTCAAAGAGTGCCTGCATCGGCTATGAACCCTATAATCAAACCTTGGCCGTTCCGGGGATGGGCTATCGATCTCATTGGTCAGATTTATCCGCCATCGAGCAAAGGACATAAATTTATTCTGGTTGCTACCGATTATTTCACAAAATGGGTTGAGGCAATTCCTTTAAAAAAGGTGACATCGGCTAATATGATTGATTTTGTGAAAGAGCATATTGTTTACCGATTTGGTATTCCTCAGACTATCACTACCGATCAGGGCACTATGTTTACATCAGGAGAATTTGATGAGTTTGCTGTAGGTATGGGAATTAAAATTTTAAATTCTTCTCCATATTATGCTCAAGCTAATGGTTAGGCTGAGGCTTCTAACAAAGGGATTATCAAACTCATTAAGCGCAAAATTGAAGAAAATCCTAAGAGGTGGTATACAGTATTAAATGAAGCCTTGTGGTCATATCGGATGTCATATCATGGTGCAACCAAAGTGATGCCTTATCAGTTAGTATATGGACACGACGCAGTATTGCCTTGGGAAATTAAAACTGGATCTAGACAAATACGTTCTCAAGATCAGCTGACAGCCGATGATTATGATATTCTTATGAAGGATGAGTTGGAAGATGTGACGGGTCATCGGTTAAGGGCTTTAGTTAGCATCGAAGAAAACAAGAAAAGAGTAGCCAGATGGTATGACAGGAAGGTGAAGGTAAAGGAGTTTGCCGATGGAGATCTGGTCTGGAAATTGATTTTACCGATTGGGACTAAAAGTTCAAAGTTTGGGAAGTGGTCTCCTAATTGGGAAGGTCCATATCAGATAAATTAGTCTGTTCCTGGTAACGCATATATTCTAGAAACCCTCGAAGGGGTTGTGTTTCCCAGAGCATTAAATGGAAAATATTTAAAGAAATATTACCCTAGTATCTGGATGGATGCATAAAAGTATAAGTGCCGATAACAGTCCTATTGGCTAGAATTATGCAAGGATGTCAATGTCTCATAAAGTGCCGATACAATAAACAAGATTACAAGTTCAACAAGGATTGGATAGCTAATATCGCACGCAGGCAAATCTGGTCGGCTTCCTCCATTTCTTTGATGTCGTCATCGGCAGCACCCTCCATAGGCATGAGTTTTTTCTTCATGGCCAAAGCTTTACGAGCCTGGATATCTCTTTCTTGCTGAAGGGCTTTGATGGTATTGGGTAGCTGGCTTTCTTCTTGTTGAGCACGAGTTAAGGCTGCATCGACTTCTTTCAATTCAGCCAATAGAGCCATCTTCCTTGCCGATAAATCCAAGATTTTCTGCTTAAGTTCAGCACCCGAAGTCTGCAAGTTGCCAATGCCCTTGTGCTTCTCATCGGCAATTTGTTTCAATTGTAGCATCTCTTCTATGAGTTGAGCCTGAGCTGCTCTATCGGCAATACGTTGAGCAGCCCGTTGATATTGTAGTTGGTGGCTTTCTAAATGGGCTGCTGGGAAGAGTACTTCAACATCGGCAGGGACCTGGCCACGGATTATTTTGAAAATTGCCTTTGCGGGGTCTGAGTCATCTACCAGTTGGGCGGTATCCTGCTGTAGCAAGTTCAGGAGAGCTTCCAACTTGGACTTAGTTTCTGCCGATATTGTTCCCAGTGCAAGGGAAGAACTTGTTTCCTCTCCATCATCGTCAGAGACGTCAATAGCAAAGGAGAATAGGCTGTTTGGGGAGTCTTGTTCCTGAGGAAAAGAAAAGGAGGTCAGTTAAGGATAAGTATGAGTATTGTAAATCAGCTAGGTTAATCGGTTTACCTGTTTCAAGGCAATTTCCTGTGCTTGACTGGAGGAAGCAACCTGGAGTATGCCGTGTGGGGGATCGGCTGAGCTTGCCGATGGGATATCCTCTGTGACTTCATCGGTGGTTGGCTCTTGAGGTATGATGACCGATGACATTGGGGCAGATGTAGGGATCGGCATGGACCTTTGTCGTTTTGGCTATGCCTCAGCATCTGTTAAAGCTTTACGCTTTGCTTGGGCATCAGCAACGATTGGCTGGGGGGCATCGGCACTTGTTGGTTGTGAAGCTTGAATATCTGGTACGCTTGCCGATGTACCCAATTGTTGCTGCAAAACAAGTGTAAGGTATGATATTTAACAGATAAAATGAGAAGTCAAGAGGATACCTCTGAAGGTTTGTTAAAAGAAGTGGTGCTTGATATCAGAGGAATTGCCGATGACGATCCAGCAGCAGCTCTTACCCCCTGATGATTAATGTTAATACAGTTTGTGATCGGCATAAGTAGAAATAAACAAGGTTGTTACCTTGAATGCCTTGACCAAGGTTGTAGAAGCAGCCGATGGAGTGGCCCTAGCTGTAGCCAATTTGGACTTAGAGGTGATGGTCTTGGTACGGATCTTCTGGTGAGTCAAAGCAGTTAAGGTGGGGGTGTTGTAGCCGATCGGTGATATCGGGGAAACAGGCTGAAGATCGAAGGGTTTCCCACTTTTGCTCACAGATGGTGTTGGGTTGTTAACCTGTCATAAGAGAGTCAGTTGCTGATATATGAAGGGAAAAGCAGAAGGGAGTTAAAAGAAACTTACTGCGTCGTCAGGGATGGCATATTCAGGGTCGATCATGTGCTGATATGTGTGAGCAGAAGTTGCAAACAGTTGTTCCTTCCACTCTCGCCACCATTGCTTATATGACTCGGTGATGAAGGATACTGGCGTCCAGGTGGATATATCAACATCTATAGTATCGGCATCGGGGGAGAGTTGTACTACCTTGTTCCAATCTGTTCCACAGGTGATTGTTTCCCTGGGTTTGATCACATCGGCAAAGCAAAGTTTGATTGGCAGTTGCCCAAAAGCCAATTGACGGGATACTACCGATGGGTTGTAAAATTCATACGTAATGTTGGTGTTTTTCCTGCTACCAAATGTATTTACTGGAATTGCCCTGGGAGTAATGATGGCCATCATGAGTTCCTTATCCTGATTCAGGGTGTCATCGGCAAAGTTGAAAAGAAGGGGGAATCTGTTTTCCTCGTCAATATAAGGTACCCAGGCCCTATGATCACAAGAAAGACCATTGTAGAAGCTTTGGAAGAATCTGCCGATCTGGTCTTCATTGGCCTCTGTTCCAGGAAGGACAATTATGGCTTCACCAAAATTGAGGGGTGAGCGTGTTGCCGATTCATCGTCCCCGAGCACATGGTCTTCAGCAATTTCTCATGGGAATTGTTGGGCAAAAAAGTCCCATTGCAAACGTTTGTGCATATGGGCATTCAGCCACATGTTGATAAACCACCACGGGCCTCCTAGGTTGCCGATGGGTTTGCCAAGCAAAAGTTTCTGAGACACTTGATGAAGAAGATGATAAGTGGAGCTCAGAAGGTATCGGCCAAAAGGAAACCTTACACCATTAGCCAAAAGTTTAGCTGCGGGGAGGAAGGCGTTGGTTGGTCCTACTGATCGACCACAGAAGATAAATTTTTCTAACCACATATTCAAGAATGTGGCATGTTCCCTTTGGTTAAGTGTCCCGGTCTTCTGGTATTCTTGAATGTATCCCGTCCAACCGCCGATGTTGCGGGTATTCACCCTATATTCAAATTTTCTACCATAGATGGAGCCTTCATCGGCAGTTGAAATATCCAAGCCAGTGAGCATGTGGACATCGGCAAGTGTGGGAGTAGCTGGGCCATGTCCAAACATAAAAGTGTTTGTTGTGTCTGACCAGAAGTAAGCAGCTGCAATCATCATTGATTCATTCTTCTGCATATCGGCAATAGATAGCCTAATGCATTGGTCTAGCTTCCGTTCTGCCTAGTATACTTGCATCGATCTATTAACCCTCAAGTACCAATCTTTCCACCCTTTGGTGGTTTTGGGCCAAGATCAGAATGTGTCTTTCCATAAATTCAGAGAGAAATTTTGGGCTCTAAAGGGGATTCTGTTAACCTCTACATTAATCAGATCAGTTGGATCTAGGTTGCCCATTGGTCCCAGGCATTGGACATGCGGCTGATCGGTTGGAATAACTAATTTGTTACGCAGTTCCTAAGTTTAAAGGATCCGGAGAACAAAAGAAAGGAAAAATCACCAACTGTATGGATTTGCAAAAACTAGGGGAATCAAAGTAAAAGGTAATGGAAGTGGAGCGAACCGCAGGGACGTCAAAGTTGATTGCCATTATCTTGAGGAAGATGGGGGCATGAGCCGGAGACTTGAGGTTAACGCTGGAGAAGAGTTCTTGTTGGTTGAGGTCGCGCAGTTGTTCATTGAAGTCGCCGCCGGAAAGAGAAAATGTCAAAGATTGGAGTCTGAGGGTAGAAGACGAGTGTTCCGGAGGAATCTATTTATAAGCCGCTTGGAGTAGGGGTATTTTGGACTTATCTCTATACCGCGCGCATGTAGGTCGAGGTGGTTCAGATGGATATGGTAACTATTCACACGATAATCAGGGGATTGTACAGATGAGTTGATGGCAAGTAATCATGACTTGGAAGAGATATCGGTACAGGATATTTTAATTCTAAAAATGACAGCATTATCATGTTAGGATCTTGCCGATGGGTTATTGTTTCGGTATCTTAACCATAATCAAGGTAAGAGTGGTTGGCGATTGTGCGATATTTACTGAAGTGCGTGAATCAGGATTAGATTTGATTGGATTTGATAACAGATCAAGTTTTGGCTTGGAGAATGAGTTACGGTAATCGGGCGAAGGCAAACGTTATCTGGAGTAAATTTCGGAGCATTAATGGTTTTATACTCCGAAATTGGGGGGCATGTGTTGACACCGTTTTTTGCACGTGTCAAAATAATCGGAGTGGACTAATCGGCAAGGGGAAAGTTACTGTATACTCTGATAGCCGATGAAAATCAGTTTGTAAAGATGGTTGCCGATGAATGGTGGCGATCGATGGAAAGGTTGATTTAGACTCGGGCGTTGTCGATAAGGTTGGAGATGTTATTGTCGATGCCGATGAAGGAAGACTTGAAGACTACTGCCGATGAAACAGGGAGTATGCCGATGAAGGAAGACTTGAAGACTACTGCCGATGAAACAGGGAGTATGCCGATGGGAAGGAGGACGGTGAGATTTCCATCGTAATTGAGGCGGACAGGGAAATAGATAGGAGTTGATTTCCTTTTCTACATTTGTTAGAGTATGATTCTTGTAAGAGTCACGTGTTTCCTTAGATATGGGCTTGGTGTCCTAGTTGTGTTTGGTTGTGTCTCTTTAGATCAGGGTATAAATATGGAGTGAAGGGCAATGTAATAAAGATATATCAATCAATATCAAAACCAATTTTTACTCTTATTCGCATCTACTTACTTTTCGGCGACTTCGTCAATTTGCATTATTTTTCCTTTTTACGAGTTCTCATTGATTCGGCGAGCTGCATCGCTTCAGTGCGACCTTCGACGATCCTCGAGTTCCGCATGAGTACCTCTTGGCCATGACTTCCGGGCGTATCGCTATTGTCAGGACCAAAGTGCTCGTATCTTCATCCTTATCGATTAACAGGTCAAATCGACTGGCACGCCTTGGATATCGATTCAGGTATTTGCCCTTTGTGTTTGCAGATCCACTTTTGCATCAACAACAATCAATATAAATGCGGAAGCTAAAGAACAAGGTAGAGATATGCAAACTCCCATCAACGACTTCGGTATTTTTACCGAGATATCAAGAAGTGCACAAGCTTCCCCCTAGTCCTCGTTGGAGTCCCTCGCAAGGGTCAAGCTCCCGGTCGGGTAACTCCGTGGATAGCCTCGGGCCTTCCCCATGCGCAAGTGGGTCTTCGACATGCCTTCCGGCAAGCCTCTCCTGGATGCTCCCCGTCATCTTCACTATCAAGCTTTCGGCCGAAATGTTGCGGGCCTTGTTCCCTCTAGTACACGGTGGCGGCCACACCACAAACGCGGTTGGTGTGATCTCGCAAGACTACAAGCCCCTCCGATGTACAACAATGGTGTGCGCAAGCACCGAGTGGTAAGAGGTATGTAAACCTCACTAAACACTAGGCCTAAACCTAGAGCAAGAGCATAAGCGGTGGTCTAATCAACCTAAGCACTTCGCAAAGCACCTCGCAAAGCACCTATGCTAATCACCTAATAAAACACTAAGCATCATGCATGTGGAAATCACTCAAATGATGTATCAACACCCTAGATATGTTTCCTCAGCTCCACACACCTTATTTGGCCGGTTGGGGGTTGTATTTATAAGCCCCACTGAGAAAGTAGCCGTTGAGATGAAATCCTACTTTTCTGCTACTGACCGGACGCTGATCACATCCTGACCGGACGCGTCCGGTCGTCCTGACCGTTAGAGCCGCGATCAACTGATCAGACGTTGCCAGCATCCGGTCACATGCCACCGGACACGTCCGATCGCAATTTCACCGCTCTGAAACCTTTATGTACTCGATCGGACGCTGTAGTCCTGCGTCCGGTCAATTTGCCACCAGCGTCCGGTTAGTACTGAATTTGTTGCCAGTGATGATGAACAATACCATCGGTGCATCCGGTCGATTTCAGTACTCAACGTCCGGTCACTGCTGCTAACGCCTGTTGTTGCCGAGCCTCTTGATCGGAGCATCCGGTAACTTTTCGCCAGCGTCCGGTCACCTTTGTGAGCTCGTTTCTTCATGATCTTGCGTATGGCTTGGTTCCTATCTTTGTGCTTGGACTTTGCTTGATATCTTGGGTCTTCTCTTGTGCTCCTAGGGTCTTGCTTATGGTGTTGATCATCGGATCATCACATCACCTTCGTCCAAGTCACGTCTTGCACCCTATTGAACTACAAAACAATCACTTGCAAATTCATTAGTCCAACTTGGTTGTGTTGGTCATCAAACACCAAAATACAAAGTAAATGGGCCTAGGGTCCATTTTCCTTACAAGTAGCCCCTGAGCCTACGGAGGAGTAGAATACTCCTTTGGAGGCTTTTTCGGACAGGACTCTGAGGGCCTTGGCCTTCTTTTTTAGCCCGCGACATGTCCTGGTAGGGCGGCAGTTCCCTTTTACCATGATCGGTCTTCTTAGGGGTACATAACCGTAGGACTTGGGAGGTCGGAAAGATTTTTCTTGATTCCGGTGAAAGCTCTAGTTTGGTTTTGGTGAATTGATGAAACCCTAAGTGCTAACCTAGTTTATCAAGTGATCATGAGATAGGTAGCACATTCCAAGTGGTGAAGCAAATGAAGATCATGATATGATGATGGCGATACCATGGTGATGATCAAGTGCTTAGACTTGAAAAGAAGAAAGATGTTTGTGAAACTCATATCGATAGCCGTACTATTAAGAGGGGTGAAACTCATATCGAAATGCGGTTATCAAAGTGCCACTAGATGCTCTAACTCATTGCATATGCATTTAGGATCTAGTGGAGTGCTAACACCCTTGAAAATGTTTGTGAAAATATGCTAACACATGTGCACAAGGTGATACACTTGGTGGTTGGCACATTTGAGCAAGGGTTAGAAACTTCATCGACAGAGTGTCCACCCGTAGAGTGTGGACAGTCCGACGGTGCCACCGATGCCCTATACTGAAAAGATAGGGTCTCACAGAGTGGTTCGAACGCTGGCCTCTTCTAGACCGGCGTGTCCGGTCAGTAGAAGCAGTAAAGACGCTGGCGTCGGTCTTCGACCGGACGCTGGTGGGGTGCGTCTAGTCCTGCTGACGTGGTAGCGCACATAGGAGACAGTGTGTGACCAGACGCTGGGTGAATCTGGTCAGGCTTGATCGGACATGTTCGGTCGCGAGTGGAGGCTTACTGGAAATGACCAAACACTGGGGTCCTGCATCCGGTCATGATCTAACTGACGCGTTGGGTCGTAGTTGGAACCTTACTGGAAGTGACCGGACATTGGGGTCCTACGTCCGGTCATGGCACTGTGCTGCGTCTAGTCATCACTTGACTATTGGGATCAGGCGCTCGGTATTTGAAGAGATGGATGACGTGGCAGCCACCCATTGATCGGACGCTGATAGGGTGCGTCCAGTCGATCTGACCGGAGCGTCCGGTCACCTCGTGTTGTGCCCAGTGAAAGGGTACAACGGCTCTATTTTGTGGGGGCTTCTATTTAAGCCCCATGGCCGGCTCTAGCTCACTCTCTTGGCCATTTGCATTGACATAGCAACCTTTAGAGCTTAGCCAAAGCCCTCCCACTCATCTCCTTCATAGATTCAACATCTTTGTGAGATTGGGAGAGAATCCAAGTGCATTGCTTGAGTGTTTGCATCTAGAGGCACTTGGTGTTCTTGTTCCGCTATGGGATTTGCTTGTTACTCTTGGTGGTTGCCACCACCTAGATGGCTTGGAGCAGTGAGGATCGTCGAGCGGAGGTTGGTGATTGTCTCCGGCTCCGATCATGGTGATTGTGAGGGGTTTTTGACCTTTCCTCGGTGGAGAACCAAAAGGTACTCTAGTGAATTGCTTGTGTCTTGTGTGATCCTCATCTTGTGTTGATTGTGCGGCACCCTATTGAGGGTTTGGCGTGTGATACCAATTAGCGCGTGAACCTCCAAGTGAGTGAATCGTCACAACGAGGACTAGCTTGCCGGTAAGCAAGTGAACCTTGGTAAAAAAATTATTGTGTCATCATTTGATTCCGAGGTGATTGATCTTCATTGGTATTCATTCTTGTGATTGATTGGTTCACTCCTCGACTCGGTGGTATAACCATCTTGCTCACTCTCTTTACATTACCGTAAACTAGTTATCAAGCTCTTTAGTGTAGCTAGTTGTGAGAGCTTGTTAGTTTGGTTAGTGTGGCTCTTTAGTTAGCCTTTGAGAGCACACTAACTTAGTTTAGTGACATAGCCATTGTGTGGTTAGAAACTATAGAAACTAGAATTGTGGTAGGTGGCTTGCATTTTTAGTAGGCTAGCGCAACACTTGCTTCACCTCATAATTGTCTAACCGGTTTGCTAAGTGTTGTTGTAGAAAATTTTTAATAGGCTATTAACCCCCTCTAGCCATTAGAACCTTTCATCCGGTCCCCTAGGATCCAATCGGTCCACCGTCGTACTGCGACCGCGCATTTGGTCTCCTTGCGAGTCCAACTTTCCTCGAGCCCCCATGCGTAGTAGGGGTCTAGTCAAGGGTCGGCTCATCTTTGTGATCGTCGTCCCTCAAGCGTTTTTTTATAAAACGGAGGGGCTGAGCCGTGCCACATTTTTTTTCTCGATGGACGAAACATGGTGCTCGGTAAGCTGCTAATGGGCTAGTCCGAGTGGGGCCCCGACTTCCCGTTTGCGAGGGTTCGACATGGGTCAGCTGGTGACTTACTCTAGATTTTTAGTGGCCAATCCATATAGTTCTTGGGTCCGTTTGACCGGTCCCAAGGGCTCGTTGCCTTTCTTTAAGGAAAGACCATAGACTGGGAACCAAAAGACTTGAACGTGGGTCGGGATGCCCACAGCGCTCGTGCACCTAGGTACTGGCTGCTAGTTGGCCCATCCCTTTCCACCCCTCACTCTTAGGGTGCACACTAACTTAGTTTAGTGACATAGCCATTGTGTGGTTAGAAACTATAGAAACTAGAATTGTGGTAGGTGGCTTGCATTTTTAGTAGGCTAGCACAACATTTGCTTCGCCTCATAATTGTCTAACCAGTTTGCTAAGTGTTGTTGTAGAAAAATTTTAATAGGCTATTCACCCCCCTCTAGCCATTAGGACCTTTAAAGTGATATCAGAGCTGAGGACACCGTGATTTGAGGCTTAACAACCTTCAGTATAAAAATGGCTCAAATCAACAATACCAAGAAGCCACCCCAATTTGATGGCTCAAATTATCCCTATTGGAAAGCTAAGATGACAACTTATATCAAGTCAATCAATAGGAAGGTTTGGAAGGTGGTAGAGACAAAGATTGAGATTGAAGATGAAGAGGCTCCCAGCGTCGCCGAAGAAATGCTACTCCAAAATAATGATATTGCTCTTGGTGCCATCCATGATGCTTTGGTTGAGAGAACTTTTGAGCAAATCAAGAACATTGAGAGAGCTCATGAGGCATGGAAGAAATTGGAGGAATCATTTTAGGGCACTCAAGGCGTGAAGGGTGCAAAGGCATACATTCTCAAAGAGAAGTTTGCAAGCTTCAAGATGAAGGAGGATGAGGGTGTGCCGGAGATGTTCCATAGGCTTCAAGTGCTTGTCAATGATCTCAAATCACTTGGAGAAGAGGTGAAGGACAAGGACTTCTCTCACAAGTTCTTGAGATGTTTGCCTTCAAGATTTGGCACATTGGTCACTATTCTAGTGAGGAGTGGTTTGGACACCATGACACCAAACCAAGTGTTGGGAGATATAATGACCGATGATACATATAGAGATAATGATGAGAAGGAAGAAAAGAAGGAGAAGAAAGATGAGAAGAAGAAGAGCGTGGCATTCAAGGCCACATCATCCAAGGGCAAGGCAAAGCAAGATACATCAAGTGAAGATGATGGCTCATGGGATGATGATGATGATGAGAAGATGGCTCTCTTTGTCAAGAGATTTGGCAAGTTCATGATGAAGAAGGGCTATCATACTAGAAGAAAGAAGTATTCATCCAAGAACAAGGAAGAGTCAAGAAGGTGCTTCAATTGTGGAAGCAAGGATCATCTTGTTGCTCAATGCCCATACAATAGCGACAAAGATGATGACAAGAAGAACAAGAAGAAGGACAAGAAGGAAAAGAAAGAGAAGAAGGACAAGATGACCTTCAAGAAGAAGAAGGGTGGTTCATATGTGGTCACTTGGGATAGTGATGCTTCCTCAAGTGATGATGATGATAGTGATGATGACAAGACCACCAAGAAGAAGGCACTTGCAAGCATTGCTATCAATGAGAAGTCTTCTCTCTTCGACACTCCATCATGCTTCATGGCTAAGGCCACTAAGGTACAAATTTGTGATGATGGAAGTGATGAAGAACATGATAATGAAAATGATAGTGATAGTGATGATGATGAACCTACTAAGGATGAACTATTTGACTTGCTAGAAGATGTTAAAGAACACTTTGGCATTAAGAGAAGGGAATGCAAAAGCTTGCGTAAGGAACTAAAAGCCCTTAAGCAAGCCTTTGATGAGGTCAATGCATCTCGTGAGAGGCTAGAGGAAGCCCATGAGAAGCTTGCAAGGCTCACAAAAGCTTGAAAAGGCTCATTCCTCTTTGCTTTATGAGCAAAATAAAAAGAAGCATATTGAGACTTGCAATGTAGGATTAACTTATGATATAATTGATGAATCATTATCTATGCCTACCATTGTTGCTCGCGCTAACTCTTCTTATAGTACTTCTACTTCCACCTCATCTAGTAGTGATGGTTTCACTTGTGATGCCTCACTAATGGTTGAGAATGAGAACCTTAAGAAGGAGGTCAATAAGCTCACTCACACCTTGGCTAAGGCCGATGGTGGTGAGGATCGCTTGCTTATGTGCTTGGGTAGCCAAAGAGCTTCTCTCTACAAAGAGGGATTGAGCTATACCCCCAAGAAAGGCAAGATGATCTTTGCTCCTCATAAGACTAGTTTTATGAAGAACAATGGTCGGTTTTGCACTAGTTGCAAGCAAGTTAGTCATGTAGAGCAAAAGTGCATGAACAAGAAGTCACAAGCTAATGTATCCTACATTAAGCTTGATTCTTTCTATGTGCTTATCAAAGGTGCAAATGGTGTCAAGGCTAAGTTTATTGGTAAACCATGGATGGGCTCAAAGAAGAAAGCCATTTAGGTGCCAAAGAGCTTGGTCACTAACCTTCAAGGACCCAAGCAAGTTTGGGTACCTAAAAAGAATTGATCTTCTTTTTTAGGTCAATTACAAAGCCGGTGGAAGGTATTGGGTTCTTGATAGTGGGTGCACTCAACACATAATCGGTGATGTAAGAATGTTCAACTCAATCAATACCATTGGCAGTGATGGTTATGATAGTATCATATTTGGTGACAATGGCAAAGGCAAGGTCAAGGGGCTTGGTAAGATTGCAATATCTAATGACATGAGCATTTCCAATGTGTTGCTAGTAGAGAGCTTGAACTTCAATTTGCTATCCGTGGCTCAATTGTGTGATCTTGGATTCAAATGCATATTTGGGGTAGATGATGTAGAGATCATAAGTGTAGATGGCTCTAACTTGATCTTCAAGGGCTTTAGATATGAGAATCTATACTTGGTTGATTTCAATACTAGTGAAGCTAAATTATCTACATGTTTGTTCACTAAGTCTAGCATGGGTTGGTTATGGCATAGAAGGGTTGGTCATATTGGAATGAAATAATTAAATAGATTGGTTAAGCATGACTTGGTTAGAGGCTTGAAAGATGTTGTGTTTGAGAAGGATAAGCTTTGTAGCTCTTGTCAAGCCAGAAAACAAGTTGGAAACACCCATCCCAAGAAAAGCATGATGAGCACTAGTAAAGCATTTGAGTTATTGCACATGGACTTGTTTGGGCCAACACAATACACTAGCATTGGTGGAAACAAATATGGCTTTGTCATAGTGGATGATTATACTAGATACACTTGGGTATTCTTTCTAGTAGACAAAAGTGATGTGTTTGCAACATTCAAATCATTTATCAAGGGCATTCACAATGAGTTTGAAACAACCATCAAGAAAGTTAGAAGTGACAATGGTAGTGAGTTCAAGAACACTAGAATTGATGAGTTGTGTGATGAATTTGGAATTAGACATCAATTCTTGGCCAAGTACACTCCACAATCAAATAGCCTTGTTGAGAGGAAGAATAGAACACTCATTGATATGGCAAGGACTATGCTTAGTGAGTACAATGTGAGTCAATCTTTTTGGGCCGAAGCTATAAACATGGCTTGCTATTGTAGCAACCGCCTCTATTGTCACCCATTGAAAGAGAAGACACCATATGAGCTCTTGAATGGTAGAAAGTCCAACATTGCATATTTTTAGGCCTTTGGTTGCTGTCGACACGGAAATTTTGTTCCATGCCGAGGGCACACGAGCAAGCCAGAAGGGTCCACTCGATGGAGCTGGAGATCCACCTAGCTTCAACGCAGGGGTGGTCGATCCTGCGCACTCCTCCTGAGACATGCCAGTCAATTTGACCCTACAATTGACAAGGAGAGAAAGTTTATCAGTAATTTAGGGCATACCATACCGGTGTTGCCAGACAGTCCTGAATGTGCGGCTCTGAGAGCCGATATGAAAGGGGATCGACTAAATAGTCAATTCCAGCATATTCATAAGAATAAATCAGTTGAAGCTCATGGGGTTGTGTAAGAAGAATCGGTTATCATTCAGGATGAATATAATTCTTTAGATAAATATTGGTCAATGGCAATAAGATATTAACAATAATTAGTTTACACTGAGCCAATGACTGCTGAAGAACTCGCCGAGATCTACTCTACTCCTACTCCTATGGGGTGGCCATAGCTGAAAAAGTAAATAACTTGTATTGGATTGATTGTGTGTTTTGTACAATAGCCGGGGTTTGATATTTATACCCGGGACCTACGCATGACTCCTATATAAGCACGACCCATCACAATCTTGGGCCCTAGAGAAAACATTCCTAATTTAAGATAACTTGGACTCTAATCTTTATCTTTTTGTAGAGTCCAACATGCTTTGTCCCAGCGCCGATCATAGCCTTTGTTGTTATCTGTCGACACTACTTGAAGAAAGTCAATTCCAGTGTTGCATTTGAATCAGCTGATTTCGATCTACACGCAATTGATTCCTTGATGACATGATCTTAGGAGCTTTTAAGTCCCTGTGACTTTTCTTCCAAATTTTGGTGTAAACACATACCCCCCAATTTTAGGATAAAAGTAATTTTATTCCAAAATTATCGCGTCTGTATCCCCGATAGGTCCGCAGTCACGGGTAGAGAATCTTGATCTGGGGTCTACTGTTTGTTGTTGCCTATGTCAACTCATGAGCCCATGCTTCAAAACTTTTTACGAGAGCATCATTGCTTCACAGGCACTTGGATTCATCTTTCCAGGCCATCTATAAAATGTCTATCCGACCCTGGCGAGAGCAACTCAACGATTCAACCATGTTTCTCTTCTATCTCCCCTCTCGAGTGCTTCCAACTCCACCAGACCCTCCATGGTCTATCCTCTTGCTATGAAGATCTTGAGCGGCTAGAAGAATTCTTGTGCATAGGGTGATTATATCGCTCATTGTAGCGCCTTGTCGAGCAAGAGGACCAGCTATTGCGGTTAGAAATATTCTTGTGATATCACCTGAGTCTTCTCTCCATGCTCACAAAGCTGTTCTAGTGTTTGTAAGGGCTAAAATGTGTGGACACCTTCCCCTTGTTTGTTCCTCCAAACACCCACTGGGAAAGCCACATGCTTCTTTCCCATAATTACTCAATTTACTGAGAAATCGGCTGGGCATCTGTTAGGCGGGTGGCCTTTCCCCTTCTCTGGCACAATTTTATCAACGGGCCGATGTGATTCGGTTCACGATGACCTTCGGCCTTGTGGGGACCCGGACTCCCTTCAATCCAAAGAAGCCTTGGTGGGTTGGTCTCTGGTCAATGTAAATTTTTCGTATCCATGATATTTTGTAATTTGGGGAAGCAATAAGTTGAAATCTGTTATCTCTTCGTTATCCGTCCCCTAAATTTCCAGAGTGTCGATCCGCTTCCATTTCTAATTTTAATTTCACACCCCCGGTGAAATCTATCTTCTCGCCTTCCCGGGCTATATATATGGGCCACGGCTATGGATCGAACAACAACCCGCTTCATCTCAAACCTTCTGCATCCTTAGTATAGTTCCTGCTTTTTTCGTAGGTTTGAGATCATGGAGAACAGGAAGAGGTCTATTGAGGAGGCCCTCAACGGATCTGCATCATCGCGCTAGTGCCTTCATCACCCAGAGGGTGCAACTGGGGCTGCTCCCAGCATTCCAGAGTAGAGGGCTGACTCTGTTCAGCCTTTGGGGTCACCTTTAGCACCAATTCACCGCTAGCTCCCCTGCTACCCGAGGAGGTAGATCAGCAATGACGATCTGCTGGCCTCCATCAATCGGACTGACCAGAATCTGGCCAGCTGCCTCTCCCTTGTAGAATCGGCTTTGGCCATGATTCAAGGCCGATCATCCCTTGAGGCTAGCCCGGTGGGGGAAAGGTTGGCCAGAGCTAAAGCCAAAATCATGGGTGAGACATCTACCACAATCTTTATGTCTTCTTCTTAATTTTGCCTTCAAGATTTATGATCATTCTTTCCTTAAATCTTTTTAGATCTAACTGCTCAGTTGGAAAGCCTTCGATCAGCTATGGATCACGCAGCGGGATTTGTTAATGCCAGGGGCGCTATTCTGGTGGTTCGCTTGCATGACATCCCAAACCGTGTTATGGAGGTCGCTCTTCATGGTGTTCGTCATGGTGCTGCCATGGCATTGGCTGTTGCACAAGCCCGTTCTGGCCACAATCTTCATCTCCTTCCCCATGGTTTTCTAGATGCGCCACACCTTGGGGAGCATGAGCGTTTGGTTGAGGATTTTTCTAGCGCCGCCAACTCTATAGCCTTCAACACCCTAGCCGATGATATAGTAAGCAAAGTGTTTTCTGGCCCATAGCTTATAATAGGTGATATTTTGCAAACAACTTCTTCGTCTTGAGTGGTTTTCCTTTGTTTCGTACTTCATACACATCACTTCGTTCGTGTTTGCTTTGCTTCTATAGGCGATACACATCGTACCAGCTTTTATCCCTTCGGGCTTATTTTTGCACTAGAGGCGATACCTTTCTAATATCGGCTATTAGAGTTGACGACCGAACAAATTGGTTATTAAGTATTAATCCAAATGCTAGGGTAATATTTCTTTAATATTTCCCATTGATTGCTCGGCCATATTCTTCCTCTCCTCTTAGTGTTTCCAAAATATAAGCATTACTAGGCACACAACGTTTGATCCGATAAGGTCATTCCCAGTTAGGTGACCATTTGTAGAATTTACCATCATTTGACCTGATTGGCAATTTCACTTTCCTGATCAAGTCTCCTTTAGAGAATTGCTTAATCTTGACCTTTTTATTGTAATATTTTGCAACCCTCAGTTTATTGGCTTCGATATTTTCAAGAGCACACAACCGAAGGCAACTCAAGTCCTCCAAATTGTCTATCATAAGATTCTTGTAGACTTCGGTTGACAAATCATTCTGCAGTGTAACACACCTCGATCCAGTCCTAACTTCCCAAGGAAGAACTGCATTATGGCCATACACAAGTTCATAAGGCGACATTTTAATTGATCCATGATAGGCCATCCTATATGCCCACAGTGCCTCATTTAGCGTCGAATGCCACTTCCTTGGCTGTTCCTTAATCTTTTTCTTGATCAGCTTAATCATAATCTAGTTGGATGCCTCTGCTTGGCCATTAGCCTGAGCATAGTAAGGAGAGGAATTCAGTAGCTTGATTCCCATACTAGCAGCAAAATCCCTGAACTCTTCTGATGTGAACATTATCCCTTGATCGGTAGTTATAATTTGAGGAATCCTAAAACGATACACAATGTGTTCCCTAACAAAATCAATCATGTTCTTTAAGGTTACCGTCTTCAAAGGAATTGCCTCAACCTATTTAGTGAAGTAATCTATTGCTACTAATATGAACTTATGTCCTTTGCTTGAAGTCAGAAAAATCTAGCCAGTTAAATCAATTCCCCAACCTCAAAACGGTCATGGCTTGATTATTGGATTCATGGCCGACGTAGGCGATCTCTGGACATTACCAAAACATTGATAGTCCTAGCACCCCTTGTAATATTCAAAACAATCTTCCAATATTGTTGGCCATAAATATCCAGTCCTATGAATAATCCATTTCATCTTATAAGCCGATTGATGAGCTCCACATATCCCTTCATGCACCTCACCCATCAACACCTTAGCTTCTTCTTGGTTTAAGCATTTGAGCAACACCCCATCGACTATTTTATAATATAACTAATCATCTAACAAAATATACTTAGCCGATTTATACCTTAGCTTTCTGGTAACTTTCTGAGATGGATCTTTAAGGTAATCGGCGATTTTGACTCTCCAATCATCACTTGAGGTTTCACTACTCAAGATTTCTTGAAACACTCTATATCCTTATGTACTTTGAGATAGATGATTAGCCTCTTGGTTTTGTGCTCTCGGAATATGTTGGAAAGAGATATGAAGAAACTCCTTGAGCAACTTTTGGCACTCATCATAGTATCCTTTCAAAGTCTCTTCTTTGCACTCATATAGGACGATCAACTAATTAATAATTAACTGTGAATCTTCAAATACTTCAATTGCTTCGGCCTTTACTTTGTGAAGAAGTTGAAGTCCCTTAAGAATAGCTTCATACTCCGCTTGATTGTTAGTAATCACTGGTTTAGTTGGAAAAGCAAACACAAAACTTGCTCCCCGAGGCGAAATAATAACAATACCAATGTCACCACCTTGCTTGCATGATGATCCATCAAATAATAACATCCAAGGCATTGGCTCTACATAACCAATGCTTGGCTTATGATGTTGGGTGAAAAATCGGCCATTACTTGTCCTTTGACTGCTTTAGCCGATTAGTACTTCAAGTCAAATTCTGATAACGCAAGAATCCACTTTCCCACTCTTTCATTTAGTATTGGCATTGATAACATGTGCTTAATCACATCAGCCTTGGAAACAACTATACACTCAACCGATAATAAGTAGTGTCACAACTTAGTGCAAGAGAAATATAAGCACAAGCATAACTTTTCGATGGAAGAATATCTTGTCTCTAGATCCAGTAGTCTTCTACTCAGATAGAAAACAACTCTCTCTTTTCCTTCAAATTCTTGCATCAAGGCCGATCCAATTGTCTTGTCATTAGCCGATATGTACAACTTAAAAGGCTTACCTTGCTGAGGAGGGACCAGCATAGGTGGACACTTCATGTATTCTTTTATCTCTTCAAACGCCCTTTGTTGTATGTCACCCCACTTGAATTCTTGATCACTTTTCAACTTCAACAAAGGAGAAAACGGCAGGATCCTTTTTGACAAATTGGAAATGAATCTTCTGATGAAATTAATCTTACCAAGCAGAGATTGCAACTCTGTCTTAGTAGTCAAGGGAACTGCTTCATCAATTGCTTTTACGCTTTTTTGACCAACTTCGATTCCTCTCTTGTGGACCATAAATCCCAAGAATTGTCCAGTTGACACTCCGAAAGCACACTTATTAGGATTCATCTTTAGACCATGTTTTCTTGTGCATTCTAGAGTCTCTCGCAAATCAGCTAGGTGCTCTTTGTACCCTTTGGATTTTATCATCACATCATCGATGTAGATTTCAACAATCATGCCGATCAACTTATGGAAAATGCAATTCATCGCCCTTTGATAAGTTGCACCGGCATTCTTCAGACCAAAGGTCATCACAACCCACTCGAATAAACCGATTGCGCTGGGGCACCTAAAAGCGGTCTTTGCTATGTCTTCCTCAGCCATGAAATTTTGGTTATACCCCTACATTGTTGTCCATGAAGCTAATAACCTTGTGCCCGGCTGCTACATCTACTAACATATCAGTTATCAGCATCAGATAACCATCCATGGGTGTGGCTTTGTTAAGATCCCTGAAATCGATGCAAACTCTTAATTTTTCATTCTTCTTATATACAGGGACAACATTCGATATCCACTCTGCATATCGGCATGGTTGGATAAACTTCGCCTCTAGTAACCTTTCAGTCTCCTTTTTGATATCATCAAGCACGTTTGGGTTGAACCTCCTTGGAGCCAGTTTAAATGGCTGATATCTAGGTTTGATTGGCAACCGATGTTCGATAATTGACCGGTCTAGACCAGGCATCTCATAGTACTCCTAAGCAAAATAGTCTTTAAATTCCCTTGACAAATCAACTAATTCTCGTTTATACTCAGGGTCCAATTTGGCACTTACATACGTTGGCCTAGGTCTATCTCCAGAACCAGTATCTACTTCTTCTAATTCATCGGCCGACGTGAAACCATGTCCCAGTTTGCCATCTGTACCATCTATTGGATTATCCATTAAGTTAAAATTTTAAAGCCGACTGCTTGGATCACCATTGACTCTAATGAAGCATCATTCCCATAACTTGCCAAAAAAGCACTCAAAGTCTCCTAGTTCCCAGAAGACTGGATCGGTTGTTGCGATGCTCATAGACTCATCAGTGTGAACTAGCTCGACATCATCTTCATGCCATTGAATTAAACACTAATGCATGGTCGATGGTATGCAACAGTTCGCATGTATCCAATCACGACCAAGGAGAAGACTATACGACCCTTTTCCATCGATGACGAAGAATGTGGTGAGCAGGGTCTTACTTCCGATTGTTAGTCCAATGTTTATTGCCCCCTGGATCTTAGACGTATTACCTCCAAAATCCTTAAGCATCATGTCAGTCTCCATCAAATCTCCTAGTCCCTTGCCAAGTTTATGAAAAGTGGTGTAAGGCATGAGTTTGATATAAGCACCTTCGTCCACCAACATCTTGTTCATTGGTTTCCCATCAACAAAACCTTTCACATATAAAGCCTTTAAGTGCCGATGCTTGACTGACTTATCAAATATTGCTTGTTGTACAACCGTCAACTTGGCAACTATCTCCTCATACTCTGATTCATCAAAATCCGAATAAACTTCTTGATCTGTCAGAGCTCTGAATTCTGATGGCAATAGAAAAGCCATTTGGATGTTAGCCGATGGTTGCTTTCTATCGGCTGTTTGCTTAGTACGCCATACTTAAGGTTTACCAGGTGCCTGAGCCTGTTCCAACTCTTTATTCCTTAAGTGTTGCACCCTTCTCTTCTAGCTCCTTATCAAACCTCCTAGACACCATTGGCCTTCCTGCCAAACATATTCTCTTTCGTTGCCTTCCTCTTCACAATCAGCCCAGTCTTGGTCAATAACTCATTTTCCAAGCCGATCATGAACACTTTTATTTTTTAAGCGCCGATCCATGTTATTATGATAATATGCATCTTAAGTATGGATAGACCGGCGGTTGGTTTGAGATTGCCTAAACTCCCAATATTGATTGCTGCATTCTAGACAGTCATGTCTGGTAGGCAACTTCAAACCTTCATTCCAGCAATGTCTGAAGAAAGGACAATTCCAATGTGATTTGGTTTGTTTCCTTTCGTACCTCTCTTTGCCCAATTGACGCTGATATTCTTGATCCTTTAACCAACGCTGATAATCCTTTTCCTTCTGCTGCTGCCACTTATTTAATAGAATCCGAGATGTAACTCGTGGCTTTGTCGCCCCATCTTTTGATGTTTCCCCCTGCTCAGATCGACTCTTTTGCTTAGCGCGACGTCTTCTAATTTCCTTGTATTCGTCGGCCGATATTTGCATCTTGGGATCAACTGTTCTAGCTTCTCTTGATTTGGTTGATGTTAGGACCTTAGTCTTTCCTTTGAGCAGCCTAGCATCAACCATATTTTGATCTCCTAGGAAAGGATTATCATCAATTTTCATTTTTCGAGGTGTATCAAATTTGAGCCTTCCCTGCTAAATAGCCCTCTGTATATGCTGCCAGAAAATTCTGTATTCATTAGTGGAATGAGAAGTAGTATTATGGAACTTGCAGAACTTCTTATTTTTCAACTGATCAGGGGGTAACATAACATGACCATCGGGCAACTTGATCTGCCCCTTCTCAAGCAATAAATCAAAGAGCTTGTCTAATTTTGTGATATCAAAGTCATAGCTCTCCTCGACTCCTCTTTCCCAAGGATTCGACACCATTACTATCTTCTTGCCCCAATTCCATTCAGCCGCATCAACCTCTTCCTCATCATCTTCATAGCCATCATCGACTGAGTATGGATTGTAAGCTTCAGCCACTGTGGTACTCTTCTAAAATCTAGTATCTCTATGCATACTCTGGAATTGGCTATTGAGCGCTGCCACTCGTTGAGTCAATTGACCCAAGTTATCAAATTCTTGTTCTAGTAGTTTCTCTTTCTACATTGGCAGTATTCCTTGAACGGCTAAAGCAGCTTGTTGACCATCAGCCAAGTTTAAGGAGAAGCACAAGTTCCTAGTTTCTCGGAACCTCTGAAGAAACTCAGTGCCCGATTCATTAGTCTTCTGCCTTATAGTTGTCAAATCAGTTATCTTCTTTTTCCCAGTCCTAGTGTAAAAATATGTATGAAACTTCTTCTCTAGGTCAGCCCAATTGGCAATGGAATTGACTGGTAGTGATGAAAACCAAGTGAAGGCTGGCCCTAACAGGGACAAGGAGAAGAAACAAACTCGATGGGCATCCTCAACTGATGCTTTGCCCAATTGTGTAAGATACCGACTCACATATTCTATCGTGTTTGTACTGTCTTGGCCAGTGAACTTAGCGAACTCTGGAAGCCTGTAATTTGTGGGAAGAGCGACCAAATGATACCATTCTGGATATGGGCGTTTGTATGAGAAGGTCAACCCTTTTGGCTTTAGACCAAACTGATTCTTCATCATCTCGGTCACCTTCAGCAGCAACTCATCAGCATTTAAATTTGGATTTCTCTGCACCTGCTGACCCATCTATGGATCGAAATCCCATGTGCCTAGGTACCCTAGATTCAAAATCATGTGAAGGGTGTTATAATCTATGCCATAGTGATACCCTTTTTGGAATCTCTATCTGCTGGGTCCTTTGCTGGTTTACTTCTTGCAGTCTCTGATTATAGACATAAGGATCTATATCTCTATGGATCCTTTGAATTGAGGGTGCTATTTTTTGAGCCAACGACGGTATGTGGCCTGATGTGCCAAAATTGATCACCAGGTTCTGACCTTGCCCCACCGGCTGTTGCACATTCTGTACTGACGGTCCAGGATTATACTGTATATGATTCATAGTAGTTCCTTGAGCTTGTTCAGATGAACCCTGAACTACCTGGACATCACTATTACTAGCCGGTGCTGCTTCTTGATGGCTGGTACCGACTTGATTAGTCCTTTGGCTCGATGGATCTAGAATGTTGTAACATGCCGGCCCACCTTGACCAACTAGAAACCCATGAATCGCCTCTTGCATGGCGTTGTGGAATGTGTCTAAGAAAGCTTCATTACGACTTGATATGGCATCACGAACAGATTTGTCTACAACTTCTGTAAAGAAATGCCTATCTTCAGCTTCGGCTGTATCTATCACGTGTAGTGGAAATTTCTGAACAATTGTGTTGTCACGTGTTTTAGTGTAGGACAACAAACATTTGCTCTAAAATTCTTCTGTAGCTTTGCCGATGACATCTTTATCTCCATCAGGTAGATCTTCATAATGTACCATAAAGATGTCATTGTTGTTGTGAACCGCCATGACGATTGTGGTGTCCCATTGGGCGTGCCAGAAACATGTGTCGACACAGAAATTTCGTCCTGTGCCGAGGGCACACGAGCAAGCCAAAAGGGTCTGCTCGATGGAGCTAGAGATCCGCCTAGCTTTAGCGCAGGGGTGGTCGATCCTACGCACTCCTCCCAAGACGTGCCAGTCAATTTGATCCTACAATTGACAAGGAGAGAAAGTTTATCAGTAATTTAGGGTGGAACATACCAGTGTTGCCAGACAGTCCCGAATGTGTGGCTCTGAGAGCCGATATGAAAGGAGATCGACTAAATAGTCGATTCCAGCATATTCATAAGAATAAATCGGTTAAAGCTCATGGGGTTGTGTAAGAAGAATTGGTTATCATTCAGGACGAATATTATTCTTTAGACAAATATTGGTCAATGGCAATAAGATATTAACAATAATTAGTTTATACTGAGCCAATGACTGCAAGTAACCGAACCCCTTTATAAAAGAAATAGTTCATCATCATTCAACCATTTAATAGAGATAAATCTAATGAACATATTAGATCTCATCTATCGCTATGACCAGTGGGGCATAAGGCAGAATCATGCAGGCTGTAGAAACAACAATAGACTCGACTACCCTAACTTATTACTAATATTAGTGGGGCATGAGGCAGAATCATGCAGGCCGTAATACAATAATAAGATCATGGGGCTAACACATCTTTCAACCTATCGCTTCTTCAACGGTCTAGTGACGTGAACTGTTCATGAAAGCACTCGATATCGGCTAAAACAGCCGATTCAGGCATAGCGCACAGTTAAGATCATACTCTCTCAGAAATAGATCTACCAAATAACGATCCTCACTCCACGGTGCTAATAGTGGGGTGTAAGGCAGAATCACACAAGCCATGATAACGGGTCATGGAACGGTTTTTGCTAACCAATAGATCTACTCAAGATCAGACACATCTTAACCGCACGCTATGCACGATTAAGATTGATATAAAATAGCCGATAAAACATAACTCATCGTTTAAAGTGTAGATTATATCAAATTTAGATTAACAAACGATGGGTTAAACAAGATATAAGGCCAATCTAGATCAATCCCAATCGGGTGAAGTGATATTGCTGTAATTAAATAAATAATGGAAGCAATAAGCAATATCGGTAACTTAATGAATCTATCCGAAGGAACGCCACCCTTAGATAGAGCTGATAACTTGACCTTAATCTAGTTCAAGCTGTGGAGGTCGACTGGATCGATGCAGCCTTACTTGAACTAGACAAGAGTCGATAACTAACTTATACTAGAGTCACAGTGGAGGTCGACCGGATCGATGTAGCCGTACGAATAGAGGTATAAGCCATGATGGTACATACAGACAAGCTGTGGAGGTCGACCGGATCGATGCAGTCATACTTGCTGAAGAACTCGCCGAGATCTACTCTACTCCTACTCCTAAGGGGTGGCCAGAGCCAAATAAAGTAAATAACTTGTATTGGATTGATTGTGTGTTTTTTACAATAGCCGGGGTTTGATATTTATACTCGAGACCTACGCATGACTCCTATCTAAGCATGACTCATCACAATCTTGGGCCCTAGAGAAAACATTCATAATTTAAGATAACTTGGACTCTAATCTTTCCCTTTTTGTAGAGTCCAACATGTTTTGTCCTGGCGCTGATCGTAGCCTTTGTCGTTATCTGCCGGCGCTACTTGAAGAAAGCCGATTGTAGTGTTGCATTCGAATCAGCTGATTCCAATCTGCACGCAACTGGTTCCTTGATAACATGATCTTGGGAGCTTTCGAGTCCCTGTGACTCTTCTTCCAAATTTTGGTGTAAACAGTTGCAAATGCTATATTTTGAAGAAAGACACTAAATTGGGCAAGTTTGACAAGAAATGTGATGAAGGATTCCTACTTGGCTATTCTACTACAAGCAAAGCATATAGAGTTTGGAATTTGGATAGTGGTACTCTTGAGGAAGTTCATGATGTTGAATTTGATGAAACCAAGGGTTCACAAGAAGAGAATGAGAACTTGGAAGATGTTAGAGACATTCAACTTTCAAATGCCATGAGGAACATGGATGTTGGTGAATTGAGGCCTAGGCAAGTGAATGATGATGAAGATGATCAAGTGCAAGTGCTCTCTAACTCAAATGTGCAAGATGATACAAATCAAGCTAGTACAAGTGGCTTTCATGTTAATGAACAAGATCAAGTGGCTAGTACATCATCTCAACCCAATGATCAAGCAAGTGCAAGCAATCAAGTTCCAATCCTCCAACCAACCAATATTGTAAGGGATCATCCAATGGTCACTATCATTGGTGATATTTCAAGAGGTGTGCAAACTAGATCAAGATTGGCTTCATTTTGTGAGCATTTCTCATTTGTGTCATCCATTGAACCAAAGAAGATAGATGAAGCATTGAAGGGTGTTGATTGGGTGAATGCTATGCATGAAGAATTGAATAATTTCATAAGAAATCAAGTATGGGAATTAGTAGAGAGACCAAAGGGACACAATGTGATTGGAACCAAATGGGTCTTTAGAAACAAGCAAGATCAAGATGGGATAGTAGTAAGGAACAAAGCAAGATTGGTAGCACAAGGATATATACAAGTTGAAGGTCTTGACTTTGGAGAAACATATGCCCGGTTGCTAGATTAGAAGCAATTAGAATCTTGCTAGCCTATGCTTGTGCCCACAACATCAAGTTGTATCAAATGGATGTCAAGAGTGCATTTCTCAATGGTTACATCAATGAAGAAGTATATATTGAGCAAGAAGCCCGACCATGTGTACAAGTTGAAGAAGGCATTGTATGGCTTGAAGCAAGCACCTAGAGCATGGTATGAGAGATTGAGGGACTTCCTACTCTCTAAAGGGTTCATGATGGGCAAGGTTGACACCAATCTTTTCATCAAAAAGATTGGAGAAGATTTATTTGTGTTGCAAATCTATGTTGATGATATCATATTTGGATCAATCAATCAAGACTTTTGTGAAGAGTTTGGAAAGATGGTGGCTAATGAGTTTGAGATGTCCATGATTGGAGAGTTAAGTTACTTCCTTGGTCTTCAAATTAAGTAATTGAAGAATGGTACATTTGTGAGTCAAGGCAAGTATATCAAGGACATAATCAAGAAGTTTGGCATGAGTGATAGCAAAGCCATTAGTACACCAATGGGAACAAATGGTAACTTGGATAGTGATGCAAGTGGCAATATGGTGGATCAAAAATTGTATCGGTCTATGATTGGAAGCCTACTCTATGTGACCGCATCAAGGCTAGATGTCATGTTTAGTGTATGCATGTGTGCAAGATTTCAAGCCTCACCAAGAGAAAGTCATTTGAAGGCTACAAAGAGAATATTGAGGTACTTGAAGCATATACAAAATATTGGTTTGTGGTATCCCAAAGGAGCAAAGTTTGAGCTAGTTGGTTACTCCAACTCGGATTATGCGGGATGCAAGGTTGAAAGGAAGAGCACCTCGGGCACATGTCAATTGTTGGGAAGATCACTTGTTTCATGGTCATCAAAGAAGCAAAATAGTGTTGTATTATCAACCGCCGAAGCCAAATACATATCCACCGGTAGTTGTTGTGCACAAATACTTTGGATGAAGGCCACTTTGAGTGATTTTGGAATCAAGTTCAAGAAAGTGTCATTGCTATGTGACAATGAGAGTGCAATCAGGTTAACCGACAATTCAGTTCAACATGCAAGAACAAAGCACATTGATGTCCGCCACCATTTCATAAGAGATAACCAACAAAAGGGAGACATTTGCATTGAGAGTGTAGGCACCGAAGATCAACTTGCCGATATATTCACCAAGCCATTGGATGAGAAAAGGTTTTGCAAGCTAAGGAATGAGTTGAACATATTGGATTTCTTAAATATGTGTTGATGCACCCTCCCCCCCCCACTCATATGACCTGCCTCTCCTTCGAGCAATCCAAGGTAAAAGTTGATTGGCATGGCATACATCCTTGCTAAGGACATGTTTAGTGCATCTAGTCATCTATGACATTTTATAGGCTCATTCTTGAAAATCAAATGAATTTGATGTTTGTATGGTACCACTATTGCTTCTATGCTTGACTTGATCTAGTCGTAGCATATGACATGTTTGTGGGCTTGTAAACCTAGTGTTTGATTTAGAAAATGAGCTCTAAGTGTTTAACTCAACATGGTACAAGATAGCCCTTATTTGGAGGTGTGAAGAAGCTTATCCTTGGATCAAACCGAGTTAAATGTCTTTGGCAAGTATTCTAGATTGGACCAAATTTGGGAAAATGATCCTCACCCCATTGATTGACATTGCTACGCTCAACCTATCTACTTTTTGAACTTTTGTGGTCATTGATGACAAAGGGGGAGAAAAACAAAGATATTAGTGATATTAGTACTATGGGGAGAAAAACAAAGATATTAGTGATATTAGTACTATGGGGACAAAAACAAAGAAATAGCGTACCAAAACGACAACAAGGGGGAGAATTTGACATAGGAGGAGAGATATGACAAAGGAAATGGATCAATTAAAATTTTGAGCACATAAGTAGAGGGAGCAAGCTCATAAACTTATATGGTGCATTTGAATGTGCATTTCATATGTTTGCTTGCATGGCACAAGTTTTAAATTTCAATATCCATGCTTATGTGGTGTATGCTAGTTGTATGTTTGAATGATGAAATGAAAATCTAGCATGCATAGGTTATCTAGTGATTTCATTTCCAAGTGGTATCGAGCTAACCATGGTGCTAAGGATGGTATAATGGTGCACTCCGATTGGTATCATGCTTCAAAGGTCCATCTTTTATACCTTGGCATCATTTGGTAGACATTGCCTCCTATATTTCCTATCTAAGCATATGTGCAAGCTTCAATCCAAACTCTTAGCACATATGTAGGGGGAGCAATTGCTACCATATGGAGTTCATGAAACTTGTCCATATCCTTTTACACATTGTAAATATGCTTGGACAAGCAACATGGATTCAATTGAATTTCAATTCATATCTTTGTGAAAGGGTTGTCATCAATTACCAAAAAGGGGGAGATTGAAAGCTCTAGTTTGGTTTTGGTGAATTGATGAAACCCTAAGTGCTAACCTAGTCTATCAAGTGATCATGAGAGCCAAAAGGTACTCTAGTGAATTGCTCGTGGTGATTGTGAGGGGTTCTTAACCTTTCCCCGGCGGAGAGCCAAAAGGTACTCTAGTGAATTGCTCATGGCTTGTGTGATCCTCATCTTGTGTTGGTTGTGCGGCATCCTATTGAGGGTTTGGCGTATGATGCCAATTAGCGCGTGAACCTCCAAGTGAGTGAATCGCCACAACGAGGACTAGCTTGCCAGCAAGTAAGTGAACCTCGGTAAAAAATCATTGTGTCATCATTTGATTCTGAGGTGATTGGTCTTCATTGGTATTCATTCTTGTGATTGATTGGTTCACTCCTTGACTCGGCGGTATAACCATCCTGCTCACTCTCTTTATATTACCGCAAACTAGTTATCAAGCTCTTTAGTGTAGTTAGTTGTGAGACCTTATTAGTTTGGTTAGTGTGGCTCTTTAGTTAGCCTTTGAGAGCACACTAACTTAGTTTAGTGACATAGCCATTGTGTGGTTAGAAACTATAGAAACTAGAATTGTGGTAGGTGGCTTGCAGTTTTAGTAGGCTAGCGCAACACTTGCTTCGCCTCATAATTGTCTAACCAGTTTGCTAAGTGTTGTTGTAGAAAATTTTTAATAGGCTATTCACCCCCCTCTAGCCATTAGAACCTTTCATCCGGTCCCCTAGGATCCGATCGGTCCACCGTCGTACTGTGACCGCGCATTTGATCTCTTTGTGAGTCCATCTTTCCTCGAGCCCCCACGTGTAGTAGGGGTCTGGTCAAGGGTCGGCTCATCTTTGTGATCGTTGTCCCTCAAGCATTTTTTTGATAAAATGCAGGCGCTGAGCCGTGCCACATTTTTTTCTTGATGGATGAAACACGGTGCTCGGCAAGCTGCTAACAGGCTAGTCCGAGTGGGGTCCCGATTTCCTATTTGCTAGGGTTCGACATGGGTCAGCTGGTGACCGACTCTAGATTTTTAGTGGCCAATCCATATAGTTCTCGGGTACGTTCGACCGGTCCCAAGGGCTTGTTGCCTTTCTTTAAGGAAAGACCATAGACTGGGAACCAACCAAGACTCAAACATGGGTTGAGATGCCTGCGGCGCTCTTGCACCTGGGTACTGGCCGCTTTTGGGCCCATCCCTTTCCACCCCTCGCTCTTAGGGTGCCCCGGAGCGGCTGTGAACCCTATTGGTGGGCCGGCCTTCAAACTCCTAGGCCTAAATGGGCCTTTGGAGCATTTTGAGGTCTGTATCCCTCCTTACCTGCGATGATTCTTGGTCCATCGACCGGGCGAACCATCATCCAGTGTGTCCTTTGAGGGCACAGACAGAGATTGCATGCGCATAATCTTTGGAGGGAGGTGACGTGACATGGCGTAGTGGGCATGTGAATCTAGGCGAACAGTTTGCCTTCTCACCCTGTTCCGCCTTATAAATAGCGGCCTCCCCCTTCATGTTTGTGCACACCAAAACCACAGCCTTACCTTCTCTGTTTCTCTGCCGCCGCCGTTTGGATCTACCGTGCTTGCTAGTCTGCCACCGGAGCCCTAGATCTATAGCCTCCGCTCCTCCGCCACCGCCTTTGATTCTTCATAGCCACCTCCATCCTCCATGGATTCATGGCATCACTTCGATGTTACCTATTCATGCATGGAGGGCCTTGTCAAGCATGGTCTTCTCCGTGGGAGGACCGATGTGGTAGAGTGGCTTGTGCCCGGCCATGAGGAGGCGCCAGCGCCGTCCGATGGCTATGTCATCTCCTTCATGCTCTTCCATGAGCGCGGACACATGGTTCCTCCTCACCCGTTATTCTAGGGTCTGCTGCACCATTATCAGATCGAGCTACAGCACTTGAACCCCAACAGGATCTAGCACATCGTGGCCTTCATTGTGACGTGCGAGGGGTACCTAGGGATCAAGCCCCACTTTGAGCTTTAGAGATATTTCTTCTCCATTTCCTTGATGAAGAAGAAGGAGAGAGGCCAGGAGGCCCCAGTGCCTATGGGATGCATGGGCATCCACCTCCGGGGGCAGCGGGCGGCTGAGTACATGCCCTGCTAGCTCTCTAGATCTAACAAGGGGTGGCACTTGCATTGGTTCTACCTAAAGGACGACCCTACCGCACACTTGCCTATCTTCTCTAGGTGTTTGATCAAAGAGGTTCCACTGTCTTGGCCATGTGGGCCACCCATCAAGGAGAAGAAGAGGATGCATGACCTCCTCGAGGCCATCACATTCCTAAAGACCCTAGCCTCTGTGGGGCCAGCATCATCGGGGGAGGGGGGTATCACGCTAGGAGGGTGGCGCCCCTGATGGCACGCATCCTCCCGCTGTACGGGATGATGCTCGGTGCATAGCTCATCGGAACGATGCTTGCCCAGGGTTTGCTCTGTAATACCGAGGTCGCAAAGCGCATCAAGGAGGCCATGGGGGAGGCCGATGTTGTGTTCTCAATCACGGGCTTCATTGAGCTACTAGTGGGGTTAGTCTTTTAGGACTCTATCACGCCACTACCAGAGCACATGGCCGTGAGGGCGCTGAATCATGCCGCAGATGAACAATGGAAGAATAAGAAGGATGACGAGGAGAAGAAATGGCGGTTGAAGCAGCAAGGGAAGCGGCGTCAAGGCTCATCAGAAGAAGAGGAGGAAGAAGAAGAGTAGGAGGAGGAGGATGGCTCCACATCACCCATCCCGTGGGATGATCTAGCCACCGGGGACGAGGACCCACCTTCGCCGCTGGCAGGGCCCTTCCCATGGCATGTCGCGAGGTAGGAGGGGGAAGACGTGCCCCTAGAGCCAGCGGAAACGAACCACCCCACCGCATCTGGACCTTCGACGGCGGCCTCAGAACCAATAGAGCTAGGCCACCTCGCCTCATCCGGGCCTTCTACAGTGGCCTTAGAGCCGGTGGAAATAGGTCGCCCCATGTCGTCGAAGCCCTCGGTGGCGCCTCTAGAGTCAGCGGGAGGAGGCCGTTTTGATTCGTCCAAGCCCTCCGAGCCGAGTGAGGGCTCAAAGCAGCAACGTGCCGACGAGGAGCAGCCGGGGTCGAGCAAGTCAGCCCCAAAACGTCCTTGTATGATGGAATCAAGGTGAGTCAAGAGTTTTTGTCATCCTTTTGTCCTAATGAATTTTTGCCGCAAACTGACCACCATGTCCCTTGCAGCGTCGGAGGACGTGGGACTCTCCTACGGCTCGCTCCAAAAAAGATCCTCCTCCAGCAAATGCGCTAGGAGCCGGTTGGCGCCACGCTGGTGGTGAGCATGAGTGGCGTTGGGGCAGCCATGGTGTCGACTTAGGAGGCACAACTGATGGCTGCGTCGGGGAAGGGCGTGTCTAGGGCGCCCATGGCTAGCGTGGCACAGTCGATCATGTCCTCAACATCACAAGCGGAGGTGGCACAGCCAGAGCCATTGTCTGTGCAGGTGGCCGTGTCCATGATAGGGCAGACAGAAGGGGGCGCACCTGAGTCATCCATTGCGGATGTGGCGATAGGGCAGGCATCTGTGTCCACATCACCCGCCCCCTCCATCACCATAGGAGCCACTCTAGAGGAGCTCTAGCCACCATATAGGTCGGCGTCGCTTGAGGTTGGCGCGGGGACGTCTCGGTCTCTGGTCTGGGTGGCTGCCCTTGATGAAGCGACAGAAAAGAGGGAATAGGGGAGAGTCCACATGGAGGTTGGGGACGTGGTTCGTGCCCTCACCACCATGTTGAACTCAATGCATGACATTGTTGCTCAGGTTGTCCAGGCATGATATGACCGTGCTTCCCACCCTTATGTTCTCCTTCCACGCCTCTAAGTCTTGTCTTCTTTGTAGATCCTTATGGCCCACAGCTAGGAGAAGTCCTAGTTCCTTGCTGACGAGACACGGTGGAGTGAGGGGCTGGCCGCATAGCTCACCGTCGCTCATCAGGAGGTGGCCAAGCTTGCCCCTACCACATGATAGGTGGCCAACCTCTGAGTCAGCGAGAAGGATGCTCGCAACAACATCCATGAGGCCGAGGAGAAGCTCGCAGCCCTGATTGAGAGGATGCATACGGACGCCGTGGAGGCCAAATGACTATGGAAGGAGCGGGATGATTTGCTCTGGGCTGTGGAGGAGCTTCGTACAGGGACTGAGCTGGCTCGCCAGGAGCACGCCATCGCTTAGCAATGGATCAGCCACCACAACAATGAGCTCCAGAGGTAGAGGGACCTAAAGGTTGTAGCCGAGGGCGTGTCCGTCGGGCTCGCCACAGAGGTTGGGCAACGCCAAGAAGAGGTCCAGCACCTAGAGGCTCAGGTGACTCGGCAGCACGATGAGGCGCACAAGCTTCGGGCTGATGTGGACGGTAAGTCCCCGATTTCCCTTGCTATCTTTCTCTCTGGAATTCATGGTAAGCCTTTTGACACAGTTGATATGTGACTTGGGTAGGTCTTGATGACAAGCTTGGGGCGGAGGTGGTGAAGAGCTGTGACACCCTCTAGAAGGAGAGCGATGAACATGACAACTTGCGTGCCGCCATTCAGCTAGTCTACGATGAGCTCGAGCTGGCCCTGGAGCAGGAGACAAGCTCGCTCGTGGTTTGAGCTACCCGGATCTTGAACTAGGCACGTAATATGGTAGGGAGCGCGCTTCACTTTGGTGTTCACTGATCATTCATGATCGCCTATTCTCACTATGAGAACATTGATCTAGCGACGATGAGCCAAGGCTTCGCGCCCATCTACACCAATGTCGAGCTGGACGACATCGAGAAGGAGGTGGCTCCCCTGGCGCATGACCTTTTCACCAAGATAGAGGATGAGATCATCCCCCCGAGGGGCTAGTTTAGTCAGATAGGTCAGGCAGTGCACTTGTAATAAGTGGACAACTTCCAACCCTTCTGTTTCGTCTAAACAAGCTTGTTGTTTCATTTGAACAAATTTGTTCTTTCTTCCTTTTTGTGTGTAAAAAGGGGTTAATGCATTCTGACCCTTCCTATTGTTTAGACCATAGAGTTCGAGGTGTGGGTGAGAAATCTTTGGTCAAGCTGGTAAGCAAGAGTGCCATAGCCACTGGGCATAGGTTTCTTGCAGTCTGACCAATTTTTCTCAGCGTTCGTTTCTACAAACTCTAGGTTTTAATCATGAGAAAGGGTCGAGCATGGTGATTGTTTCAGAAAGGGTATATATATACCCTTATCAGCCCTCAAGTGAGACCCGACCCCTTGTCATTGCTGGGGTCAGATTTTACTAAAGATCGAGGAGACGATAACGAAACTAGTAGGAGAAAGCATCTCTTATTTTAGAAATGTTATTCTTTAGCTTTCATACGTACCCCTTTCTTTGGATCTGAACCATCGTTCTGTGACCATGCATTTGGTCTCCTTGCGAGTCCAACTTTCCTCAAGCCCCCATGCGTAGCGGCGGTCCGGTTGAGGGTTGGCTCATCTTTGTGATCATCACCCCATCCATGGTTTCCGCAATCGAAGGGGTTGAGCTAATGCTACTTGCCTCGATGGCTCGAGTGTCGCACTCGGTGAGCTCGCTAACGGGTATGTTCAAGTGGAATATAGGTCTATCGTTCATAATGGGGTCGGCATAGCCCTCATGTGGTATTCCATTGCTCCTTAACCTGCCTCCCGGTAGATGCCTAAGTCATTCCAGAGACCGATTTAGGTGGCCCGCTGGCCTCTCCTCGATGGAGATTCTGTGGGCATGGCTCGATGTTAGGATCAAATGAGAAGGTCGAGATGACCCTATCTGCTTCTAAGCGGGTCGGGCAAATGCCGCTGGGGCTCATCTATGTTTTCTCCCCTAGCTCTGTTTGACGTAAGGTGGCCTCAAGCCTTTCATGGGCCGGCCTTCGAACCCCGATGGGTTGTCGCTCATGTTGAATGAAACGACTATCGTTTCATGTCGCGACGCAAAGCGTTGTGATGTAATAATTGCATATGCGATGCTTGGATGTATGAGAATGGATGAATGAATGCTCAAGCACTGGAAAAGTAAAGTGGGGGTTGGTAAAGTTAACTCGATGGCTCGAGTGATGGGTTTGGGGAGCTCTTACCGGATATGTTCGAGTGGAATCTGGGTTCGTCCTTTATGACGGAGTTGGCATAACCCACATGGGGCATCCTACTGCTCCTTACCCATCTCTCGGTAGTGGCCTGAGCCGTCCGATCGACTTGGGTGACCCACTAGCATAGGACTTACCTACGGAGATAGAGGATGAGATCATCTCCCAAGAAATTAGTTAGATAGATAAGCTAGGTGGTGAACTCGTAATAAGTGGTCGAGCTCTTAAATTTTGTTATGGCAAAACAGATTTTTAGCCCTTCTCCCCTTTTTGTATAAAAATGTTAATGTGTTCTGACCCTTTTCACCGTTAAGGCTGTAAAGTTCGGGGTGCGGGTGAACAAACTCTAATCACGCTGGTGAGCAAAACCATCGTAGCCGCTGGGGCGTAGGTTTCTTGCAGTCCAACCAGTTTTACTCAGCGTTTGTTTCTGGAACCCTTGCTTCTAGATCTTAATGTGAGAAAGGGTCAGGCACAAAGAATGTTCACCAGGTGGATATACTCTTAAATGCATTCTGACTCTTTTCGTAGTTAAGGCTTAAAAGCTCATGTTGTGGGAAAAACTCTGATCACGCTGATGAGCAAAAACATCGTAGCTGCTGGGGTGTAGGCTTCTTGCATTCCGACCAGTTTTACTCAGCGTTTGTTTCCGCAAACCTTGCTTCTAGGTCTTAACGTGAGAAGTGTAGCACCCGGTTTTAAAAACAAAACTAGATACACACCATATGTGAACCCAGGAAGTCAAATCTCACATATAGCTACAAATAAGGGTAATATCATAAGACAATGCTTATTACATAGCGTATTAGTATAAAGAATACAACCTCAGAGTATAGACAGTAGAAAGACAACTCCGATCTTTAGGTGAAGACTCCATTTCCACAAGGACAACTGACTGGTTGATCACAAGCCTAATTCCTCCAAACTCTAGCAATCTGGTACCCATCCGGGATTTTTATCCAAATAATTGAAAAATAAAGCAAGCGTAAGTACATGTTGTACTTAACAAATATAACATGGGGTTCATGAGGCTCAAAATGCCGACACTGGTTTAACTTCGATTAGCTTTTAATGAGTCATGATTTTAGCAATTGAGTAGCAACAAGTTTATCACAAGCCCATGTAAACACATGATCAGGTAAACATGAATAATAAATAGTATAAACAGTAATCATTAGTGAGCATCTTCATCATCAGTATCATCGGTGTTCATTATCTATTTCGTAAATGTTCCAAGGCCGCTTGTGACCATGAGCATGGCTGATATACCAGTTTTACACTCTGCAGAGGTTGTACAATTTCATAGTGAGTCGTGATTTGCCCTTTTGTCCGAGGTGATCAGCCTCTTGACCCACTACCAAGGAAGGTCGGCAGGGTTCGCTATGAAGCCTGCCAAAGGTTCATCTAATAAGTTAGGGCCGCTAGGTTTCTATGGCCTACGAATGTAGGGCTCCCCTTTTGGCAGGCACAATAACGTGCAGCCTATACATTGACGGACAGGCCGCACTATATTCAACCCAAAACACACCCCTCTTGCGCCATAAAGGTAACCACTACCAAGCTAGAAAATATCCTCATACTGAGCTAAAGCCAGAGCCATATAGCCCTCACAGTTGTACTATAAGTCTCGAATGATCACTTATAGATAAGTTCTTAGGGAGAGGAATCTAGAGCACCATAAAAATAACCCAATGCTCTAGCCCCCTTGTTCCATGTTGCTAAAAATATCGTTTAGTGTTTATTGCATATTCCATTAGTTAAGTTACAAGATCATGGCTTTAGTTGAGCACTAGCATCATACTACCCAATGCAATACCCCAAAGGTGTCAAGGCACAAGGTACAAAGTACTAGGAAATCCTTAGTGGTAGTCAAGGTAGACACATGCAGTATGAATTAAATGATTAAAGGTGTATAGAACAACAGGGAAGATCCCATGCTATACTTGTCTTAAAACTCAGATCCTTCTTCTACTAAATTATAACCTCCAAAAGACTTCTTCTGGATCACCAACTTCTTCTATTTTACCAACGTATTTCTCACCGACTGGACATGATCATAAAGCACCACATAAGCATCCATGCAATCATACACGAAGCAAACAATAGAACTAAATCAGAATAGTACACCAAACATAATAAACAACAAGTAAAAAGGTTTTAAAGATGTTCTACACGTCGCCACGAACACACAGACACGAAAAGCACGCTAATCAGAACTACGGTTGTAAAGAAATGACTACAGGGTTTTATATTATAAAAAGAAAAGAGAAGACTATAAGCTTAATTTATGTTAATTAGGAAAAACTATGTGAGTAGCATTAATTTAGATTAAATAAATCATATTTATACCTAAAAACTGAGTTGAAGTTAATCAGATTTTATTTATAAATATTTTGATATCATTTATGCCAATTCAACTTTAACTTGCAAATACAAACTGACATATGAGAATATCTAATCAAATTTGATATGTGTGTTTAGACTAAACATATTATAATTTAGAAACATATTTATGTTAGCAACTAGTCATGTTAAAACTTATTTGCAAAAGAGCATTGTATATAATTATGTTGCTTTTATTTATAAAAACTAGTTGCATGCATATTAATCAAATTAATATTTAAGCATATATATAAAAGTCACTTGACATGAAAAACAATGACACTAGCATGTAGATCACATCGATATGAATCTAACGCAATTGGAACGATTCGAAACGGACTTAAAACGAATATACGACGATGATATTACGAACTGGTGGTAATTTCGTAATTACCTCGTCTTCATCTTTTGGCCTCCCATACAGCCACCACATGGCCATGGCAACAACAGTTGTGCAGGGGTGGGCTCGACTTGTTGCATAAAGGAGAGGCTGGTCGGGCTGGGCAGCACGGCGGTGATGGCGAAAGAAGGAGAAAAATCTAATTTACTACACGAGGGATTTCCCAAACTAGGGGCTCCCCTTATGTTAGTTTTGGTGTACTTTACCCAAGGTGTTGGTACATATTTATAGGGAGAAAAACTCCCCACATTTACATCAACTATCAATATAGTACTAATTGATGTTGCACCCTCCATATTTATTAACGGGCCTAAATAACCATTAAAGCCCACTAGTAAATAAATGCATGGGCCTTTGAGATTTATTAGGATTATTGCACATGGGCTTTGAGCGTTGGAAAAATGAGAGATTTATTATTTTTTGAATTAATTAATTTCATGGATAAAATAATTCCACAAAAGTCTAGAATTATTATTTAAGCCGCGAAAAATACTCTGAAAGCTCTGAAAATTCGGGAAATTTTCTAGGGACATTATGGAACATGAGGAACCCAAATAAAGTATTTGGAGCCCATGATAAAATAATTTGGAGCTTATAAAAATTAAATTATGCTCACAGACAAGTAGGAACAAGTTTTAGAGAAAGCTAGAAAATTCCCGAGAAGTTTGTAGAGATTGATTGACGGACGAGGAACTGAAAGGATTGATTTGCGTTACAAAGAAAAGATTTTAGGAAGCTTCCAATGAAAACTTGAGCCAAGAAACAAATAATTTGATTGTAGAAAAAGATAAAGGCATGCTAGGGAAGGAAAATCGACCTATTAACGCATTTTAAAGACTTTGCTCACTCTCAACACACAAAGAAGTAACAAGCAAACATCACATCTTCCAAAAGCCCGTCAAAATTAGAAAATTTTGAAAATTCACATTTTTCCTATAACTAAACTTGCGCTAGCTCAAACTAAACTTGGTAAATTTTATCCAAATATTACAATAATTCATTTTATTTAGTGTTTTCTATGCACAACCCAAAATCAGAATTTTTTTGGTGTGACAGTTGGGCATAGAGAATATCTACCGGATAGATATGCTCTTATCAGCTCTCGAATAAGGCCCGACCCCCTGCTATTGCTAGGGTCAGGTGTCACTAAAAATCGAGTTGATAGCGAAACTAATAAGAGAAAGCATACGTAGATTTAAGGGTAAAAGCGATGTAGTTGTTCGATGTTCCAGGCGTTGATGAAGACTTCGTTGTTGATGGTCCTGAGCTTGTAGGTGCCTTGTCAGAGCACCTTCGTGACGACGTATGGTCCCTCCCATGGCGGAGAGAGCTTGTGGTGGTTCTTGTTGCTCTAGACGAGGCGAAGCACCAGGTCCCCGACGTTGAAGGCCCGACCCCACACTCGACGACTGTGGTACCGGCGCAACACTTGCTGGTACTTGGTTGAGCGGAGGAGGGCAACATCATGCGCTTCACCTAGCTGGTCCATGGCATCCTCGAGGGATGCCTCAGCTCCATGTTCATCGTACGCCTTGACCCTTGGCTCTCCATAATCGAGGTTAGTTGGGAGGATAGCCTCAGAACCGTAGACAATGAAGAATGGCGTGTAGCCGGTGGCCCAGCTAAGGGTCATCCTTAGGCTCTAGAGCACCATGGGAAGCTCCACGACCCATCGTCCACCAAACTTGTTCAACCGGTTGAAGATCCTAGTCTTGAGGCCTTATAGGACCATGCCGTTCGTGGGCTTGACTTGCCAGTTCATGCAGGGGTGCATCATGATGGTCCAATCAATGTGGATGTGGTATTCATCGCAGAATCAGAGGAACTTCTTCTCGGTGAATTATGTGTCGTTGTCCATGATGATGGAGTTCAAGACCCCAAAGTGATGGACGATGTCAAGGAAGAATAGCACGGCTTGCTCGAACTTGATCGCGGAGATCGGTCGAGCCTCTATCTATTTTCTAAACTTGTCTATGGTGACAAGCAAGTGCGTATAGCCCCCGAGCACCCTCCTGAGAGGTCCAACCAGATCGAGCCCCTAGACCACGAATGACTAGGTGATGGGGATTGTTTGGAGTGCTTGGGCTGGCAGGTGGGTTTGCCAAGTGTAGTATTGACACCCTTCATAGGTGCGCACAATCTGTTCAGTGTTGGCTACTATGGTTGGCCAATAGAAGCCTTGTCGGAACGCATTTCTAACCAGGATCCTAGGTGCGGCATGGTGCCCGTAGACCCCACCATGGATATCACTCAGCAAACGCTCCCCTTGTTCGATGGGGATGCAACGTTGTAGGATCTCGGTGTGGCTTTGCTTGTAGAGCTTGCCCTTAATGACGACAAAGGACTTGGCACGATGCATGACCCACCGAGCCTTCATTTTGTCTGTCGAGAGCGCCTCACGGAATAGGTAGTTGAGGTAAGGCGTCCTCTAGTCGGCCAGAGGATCGAGCTCTATTGCTAGATCCTCATCAAGCTCTATGACTTTAGGGTCGGATGGAGCCAATGGCTGGTTAGCCCCTAAGCCTAGGGCAGACGTCCCACTATTGGTCTGTTTTGGCTCCTCGTAGTGGACCAAGGGCTTATACTGATCGTCGGCAAAGATGCCCATCAACACCGGCTCTCAGCCGGATGCCATTTTCGCCAGCACATCAGCCATCTCATTGAGATGCCTCGGGATGTGATTGAGCTTGAGACCATCAAACTTGTCCTCTAGCTAATGGACTTCTCAACAATACGTAGCCATCTTGGCATTGTGGTAGCTTCATTCCTTCATGACTTGGTTGATGACCAGCTAGGAATTGCCCTGAACGTTAAGCCATTGGATACCCAACTCGATGGTGATGCGTAGACCATTGATGAGTGCCTCATACTCGACCACATTGTTGGAGGAGGGGAAATGGATGTGAACCATGTACCTCAAGTGTACCCCAAGGGGCAAAACGAAGACCAGCCCTGTGCCGACACCTTTCTTCATCAGTGATCCATCAAAGTACATCGTCTAGTACTCTTGGTCGATGACTGCTGGCGGCATTTGGACATTTGTCCACTCTGCAACGAAATCAGCCACCACTTGGGACTTGATGGCCGTTCGAGGGGCATATGAAATGCCTTGACCCATCAGGTTGAGTGCCCACTTTACGATTCTTCCTATGGCATCCTGGTTTTGGACGACCTCGCCGAGAGGAAATGATGTCACGACCATCACTGGATGCGACTCAAAGTAGTGACGCAACTTTCTCTTGGCGATAAGGATGACATACAGTTGTTTCTAGATTTAGGGGTAGCGAGTCTTAGAATCAGACAAGACCTCGCTAATGAAGTATGTGGGTCGCTACACTTTGAGGGCATGTCCTTCTCGCTCTACCACCAGGGCGGCACTGACCACTTGCATGGTGGCCGTAATGTAGAGCAGAAGCGATTCCCCATTGGCCGAAGGGACCAAGATCAGGGCCTTCATCAGGAGCTGCTTGACCTTGTCAAGTGCCTCCTAGGCCTTGGGCATCCATTCGAAACGGTCAGTCTTCTTTAGAAGCCAATAGAGGGGAAGACCTCATTCATCGAGGCGCGAGATAAAGTGGTTGAGCGTGGTGAGGCACCCTGTAAATCATTGTACCCCCTTTATATTCTAAATTGGGCCTATCTTTGTGATGGCTGAGATCTTCTCTGGGTTGGCTTCGATACCACTCTTGGAGACGATAAAACCCAGCAGCATACCCCTTAGGACCCCAAAAATGCACTTCTCGGGGTTGAGCTTGATGTCGTTTGCTCAGAGTTTCATGAAGGTCTGCTCCAGGTCGGCTATGACATGGTCAGCCCATTTGTATTTGACCATGATGTCATCCACATAGGCCCCAATGGTCTGCCCGATGAGATCCCCGAAACACTTGAGCATGCAGCGTTGGTACGTAGCCCCCACATTTTTTAGACCGAACGACATTGTGATGTAGCAGAATGATCCAAATGGGGTGATGAAAGATGTTGCGAGTTGGTCGGACTCTTTCACCACGATATGATGGTACCCGGAGTATGCATCAAGGAAGCAAAGGGTTTCGCACCCTAAGGTCGAGTTGACTACTTGGTCTATGCGTGGCAAAGGAAACAGATCCTTTGGACATGCCTTGTTGAGACCAGTGTAGTCAACACACATTTTTCATTTCCCACTCTTTTTTTGTACAAGAATGGGATTGGCTAACCACTCAGGGTGGTATACTTCCTTGATGAACCAGGCCACCAAAAGCTTTGCAATCTCTTCACCGATGGCCCTGCGTTTCTCCTTATCGAAGCGACATAGGCGCTGCTTTACTGGCTTGGAGCCCGACCTGATCCTCAAGGTGTTCTCGGTGACTTCTCTCGGAATGCCTGGCATGTCTGAGGGTCTCCATGCAAAGATGTCTCTGTTGACATGAAGGAAGTCGACAAGCATGCTTTCCTATTCAGAGGAAAGCGTGGTGCCAATGCGCACCACTTTGCCCTTAGAGTTGCTGGGGTCTATGAGGACCTCCTTGGCACCCTCTACAGGCTCAAAAGACCCAGCCGATCGCTTGGGGTTGGGTGTTTCTTTGACGATCTCCTCCCTAATGCCCGCAAGCTCTTTGGAGGCGACAATTGCCGCAGCGTGTTTACAGCACTCGACCTCGCACTCGTAGGCACACTGGAAGGAGGTGCCAATGGTGATGACCCTGCATGGACCCGACATCTTCAATTTCAGATAGGTGTAGTTGGGGACATCCATGAAGTTCGCATAGTGAAAGGACCGTGACACCTAAGAGGGGGGGGGGTGAATTAGGCAACTTAAAAAATCTAACTCTAAACAATGGTCTCTTTTTCTAACCCTAGCAAAACCTATGCAATAGATAAACTATCTAGATGTGCAACTATGGTTTTGCTAGTGTGTTGCTATCTCTACTGCAAACGTAGTAAAGTAATCAATGTAAATGCGGAAGCTAAAGAGTAAGGTAGAGATATGCAAACTCCCGTCGACGACTCCGGTATTTTTACCGAGGTATCGAGAAGCACGCAAGCTTCCCCCTAGTCCTCGTTGGAGCCCCTCGCAAGGAATCCCTCGCAAGAGCCAAGCTCCCGGTCGGGTAACTCCGTGGATAGCCTCGGGCCTTCCCCACGCGCAAGTGGGTCTCCGATGTGCCTCTCCGCAAGCCTCTCCCGGATGCTCCCCGCCGTCTTCACTATCAAGCTTCCGACCGAAACGTCGCGGGCCTTGTTCCCTCCGGTACACGGTGGTAGCCACACCACAAACGCGGTTGGTGTGATCTCGCAAGACTTCAAGCCCCTCCGATGTACAACACTTGTGCTCGCAAGCACGGGGTGGCAAGAGGTATGCAAACCTCACTAAACACTAGGCAAACACCTAGAGCAAGCGCATAAGCGGTGGTCTAATCAACCTAAGCACTTCGCAAAGCCCTTATGCTAATCACCTAATAAGACACTAAGCACTATGCATGTGGAGATCACTAAAATGGTGTATCAACACCCTTGGTATGTTTCCTCAGTTCCACACACTACAAATGGCCGGTTGGGGGTTGTATTTATAAGCCCCACTGAGAAAGTAGCCGTTGGGGTCCAACTCCCGCAATTCTGCTACTGACCAGACGTTGAATCATCCTGACCGGACGCATCCGGTCATCCCGACCATTGTAGCCACGAACCACCGATCGGACACTGGCAGCGTCCAGTCGCCTGCCACCGGACGCGTCCGATCGCAGTTTTGCGCGCCTGGAACCTCTCTGTACTCGATCGGACGCTGATGCCCTGTGTCCGATCGGTTGCCGCCAGCGTCCGGTCCAGCGTCCGGTCGCCTCTGCGAGCTCGTTTCTTTGCGATCTTGCGTACGGCTTGCTTCCAATCATTATGCTTGGACTTTGCTTGATCTCTTGGGTCTTCTCTTGTGCTCCTAAGGTCTTGCTTAAGGTGTTGATCATCGGATCATCACGTCGCCTTCGTCCAAGTCACGTCTTGCACCCTATTGGACTACAAAACTAACACTTGCAAATTTATTAGTCCAATTTGGTTGTGTTGGTCATCAAACACCAAAATCCAAAGTAAATGGGCCTAGGGTCCATTTTTCTTACAATCTCCCCATTTTTGGTGATTGATGCCAACACGACCAAAGCAAGCAAATAATAAGAGTTTGGAAGTTAAAAACTATCTACTTGCTAGGATGCAATGCGAAGGGCAAGGTTATATGATACTAATTGACAGATACCAATTGAAACTTTACTTAAAAGCTTGTCTTGCCCTTGCAAATGTCCCCATGTAATATTATGGATTAAAGCCTAGCTTTCAAAAAAAATCTCCCATTACTTAGACTAACCCATAATTTACTTCCCTCCCTTTCTCGGACCATTACTTCTTGTATCTAAATGCTTGTCTTTGGTCCTTCAAATTCTCCCCCTTTGGCATCAAACACCGAAAAGGAAGACATTAGTAGCACAAGGGAGGGTCAAATTTCATGATCCTTTGTGTATAGAGTGAATGGATCACAAGATTTGACTCTCACATTATATAGACTAAGCTCCCCCTAAATATATGCATACATATGGTAGAAAGCAAAGCATATGCATTTTTAGCAATTTATTGTACAAGAGAGTTTAATCTATATAATGCATGGAGAAAACATAAAAATATGAAATGAAATCAACATGATGAAGCCAATTGAAGAATGATGCTTAACTCCGGGGACTCCAATTTCCTTACAACGAGACTACTACACATGTGATAGGTTTGAAAAAATGATACCATTTGAACAAGTGTTAGTCTCAAAGCATCCAAGTTGTAGATTAAGCTCCCCCTAAATTTGTGCACACAAGTGTTGAAAACTTGTAAAATTTGTGCACATTGATTTAAGTATCAAAATACCATTTGAAAGATGATATTTGGGAGAGATTATTTACAATTTGGAATTTGGCACATATTAGATAATTAATTGTAAAACAAGCTATGTGCCATGCTCCTAAATAATTTTAAACCATGTAGGTTTGCTCCAAGGGTTGATAATGAAACCGAGCAAGCCTACCATATGATATACCTATTGAATGCATAACAAAAGATGTAAGCATGTAAATGCAAACATAGGCATAAAAGATAACTAGATGCTTTAATAGAATATCAATTGAAAAAACAAAACCAATTGAAATGAATACTAATTGGAAGTAATGACATCTAGTTACCTAACATAGGAAGGGGAATTTGGGTCCATAGTATTCATTAACCTACTTGGCAATGACTTTGTCCAACTTGATGCATCCCATGAAATGCACCCACACTTTGTCAAGTCTCCAAATTCCCCGTCGTCCGATGGACTTCTTACTTCCCTTTCAGAATCCAAACCTTCTTGGTGCTCTTCATGTTGGAAATAATTTCCTTTGGTACCCAAAAGCGTTTGACCCCATTGTTGGCTTGCTTGTTCACCTTGATGGCCACCACCTTGTCATTTTTCTTCTTCTTCAAGAGATAAGGGTGGAGGCCTTCTTGTCTACCTTGTTGGTGTAGGTGTTGGAGAGCTTGCTTGTTTGCTTTTTCTCCTTCTTCTTTGCTCCTCCCCCATTCTTCACCTTGCACTCATAGGACTTGTGGCCTTCTTTGTGGCACACGTAGCAAACCATGGTTTGTCCTTCATTATGTTTCTTCACTCCCTTGATGGTGTTATCTTGATGAAGTTGGGTTTGCTTCGCCTTGCCTTTCACTTGAGTCAAGTCCTTGGTGAGGTGAGCTACTTCTTGCTTGAGTTGCTCATTCTCTTTTGCAACCTTTTGTGTGCATGTATCTACAATCACTTTCTCAACACAAGCTTGGTTGCACAAAGGTGAGTCTAAACATAAATCATTGCAAGAGGTAGATGCATTCTTTTTTATTGTCATTTCTTTTAGATGCCTTAGTGGGGGTATTTTTAACGGCCTCAAGATTAGCAACTTTATTTGTTAGCTCATCACAATGTTTGCACATGATTTCCATTTTAGCAAGCAAACTTTGATAATCATTTTGTGAGCTAGCTAACTTTTCTTTTAATTTTTCATTTTTCTTTTCAAGTTGCTTATCATTAATTGTGCATGCACTTGTTGTTGCACTAGCCTCAAGTTGCTCAATTTTAGTAGATAGTTCAACATTGAGATTTGCAAAGTTTTCATATTGTTCAAGCAAATTCTTGTATGCTTCTTGTGAGCTACCTAGCTCTTCTTTTAAATTTTTGAGCTTCTTTTGTTGACTAGTGCAAACTTTAGCATATTTAAGATTTTGTTGCACAATTGTATTGTAAGAAGGCAAATCATCATCACTATTACTCTCACTAGAGGATGAGCTTTCGTTACCTCGTGCCATAAGGCACACACGAGAAGAGCTTGATGATGAGTGCTTGTGACCTCGCCTCTTGTGATGGTTTTCTTCTTCACTTGAAGAATCATCCCATGACCTTATTGTTGTGAGGGCTTTGTTCTTACATGCCTTCTTCTTTGTCTTGGGTGTGGGCTTGTTTGGACAAACTTCCACAAAGTGCCCCAACTCGCCGCATCCATAGCATCCCCTCTTTCTTTGCTCGTTTCTTTGATTAGTGAAAACGAGGTCTTGAATTTGGATGGGCACACCCTTGACATTGAGCCTTACAATCATCTTCTCCACCTTTTTGATAAGTTTGATTGATTCTTCATTAAGGTCGGAGGTGGAGGAGGAAGATTGATCATCGTTACTTGATTCTAGTTCATCATCATCATCATCATCATCTTCTTCTTCTTCACTTGAGGAGCTTGAGCTTAAGCTTGACTCAACTTTCTTGCCCTTCATCTTTTTCTTCTTGCTACAAGCGAGAGCTTTGCCTTTGCTTGATGAAGATGCTTCTCCTTGATCCATCTTCCATGACATTTCAAATGCCACTAGCTTGCCAATGACAATGCCCGGGGTCATGGTGCTCAAGTTCTTCATGTTGTGAAGGATGGTGATGATGCTTGCATATTTCTTTTGTGGTAGAACGGAGATAATCTTCCTCACGATGTTCGCATCATCTAGCTTTAATAATCCTATTGAATGGAGCTCATTGATAATTAGATTCAATCGAGAATACATATCACGAACAAGCTCATCATCATTCATAGCAAAGGAATCATAATTTTGTTTAGCTAGACAATATTTTTGCTCACGGACATTACTTGTGCCGTCATGGAGCTCTTGGAGTTTTAACCAAATTTCATGTGCCGTATTTAAGGTGAACACTTGGTTAAACACATCCATGCTAAATGATTCAAACAAGCAATTCTTAGCTCTAGCATTAAAATGCATTTCTTTTTCGTCACTCTTTGTGGGCTTTTCGGGATTCTTAATGGGTTTCATCTCGTCACGAGTGACTCTCCATACACCTAAATCAACCGCCTCAAGGTGGCAAGCCATTCTTGCTTTATAGTAAAGGAAGTTAGTGCCATCAAATTGTGGAGGCCTAGCGGTATCCATCCCAACCACTCTACAATAGCATCGGCTCAACGGCGGTTAAGCCAAAGGTCCAAAGATGAGCCAACCGGCTCTGATACCAATTGAAGGGACCGTGACGCCTAAGAGGGGGGTGAATTAGGCAACTTAAAAAATCTAACTCTAAACAATGGCCTCTTTTTCTAACCCTAGCAAAACCTATGCAATAGATAAACTATCTAGATGTGCAACTATTGTTTTGCTAGTGTGTTGCTATCTCTACCGTAAACGTAGTAAAGTAATCAATGTAAATGCGGAAGCTAAAGAGTAAGGTAGAGATATGCAAACTCCCGTCAACGACTTCGGTATTTTTACCGAGGTATCGAGAAGCACGCAAGCTTCCCCCTAGTCCTCGTTGGAGCCCCTCGCAAGGAATTCCTCGCAAGGGCCAAGCTCCCGGTCAGGTAACTCCGTGGATAGCCTCGGGCCTTCCCCACGCGCAAGTGGGTCTCCGATGTGCCTCTCAGCAAGCCTCTCCCGGATGCTCCCCGCCGTCTTCACTATCAAGCTTCCAGCCGAAATGCCGCGGGCCTTGTTCCCTCCAGTACACGGTGGCGGCCACACCACAAACGCGGTTGGTGTGATCTCGCAAGACTTCAAGCCCCTTCGATGTACAACACTTGTGCTCGCAAGCATGGGGTGGCAAGAGGTATGCAAACCTCACTAAACACTAGGCAAACACCTAGAGCAAGGGCATAAGCGGTGGTCTAATCAACCTAAGCACTTCGCAAAGCACTTATGCTAATCACCTAATAAGACACTAAGCACTATGCATGTGGAGATCACTAAAATGGTGTATCAATACCCTTGGTATGTTTCCTCAGTTCCACACACTACAAATGGCCGGTTGGGGGTTGTATTTATAAGCCCCACTGAGAAAGTAACCGTTGGGGTCGAACTCCCGCAATTCTGCTACTGACCGGACGCTGAATCGTCCTGACCGGACGCGTCCGGTCGTCCCGACCGATGCAGCCGCGAACCACCGATCGGACGCTGGCAGCGTCCGGTCGCCTGCCACCAGACGCGTCTGATCGCAGTTTCGCGTGCCTAGAACCTCTCTGTACTTGATCGAACGCTGATGCCCTGCGTCCGATCGGTTGCCGCCAGCGTCCGGTCCAGCGTCCGGTCGCCTCTGCGAGCTCGTTTCTTTGCGATCTTGCGTACGGCTTGGTTCCAATCTTCATGCTTGGACTTTGCTTGATCTCTTGGGTCTTCTCTTGTGCTCCTAAGGTCTTGCTTAAGGTGTTGATCATCGGATCATCACGTTGCCTTCATCCAAGTCACGTCTTGCACCCTGTTAGACTACAAAACTAACACTTGCAAATTCATTAGTCCAATTTGGTTGTGTTGGTCATCAAACACCAAAATCCAAAGTAAATGGGCCTAGGGTCCATTTTCCTTACACATAGCATGGACGTCCCAGGATGGCGTGGTAGGTTTTGTGGAACCCGACCACCTCGAAGGTAAGGGTTTTCGTCCTATAATTGGTCGGATCCCCAAAGGTGATGTGCAGATCGATCTGCCCAAGTGGCATGGCCTGCTTTCTTGGCATGATGCCATGGAAAGGTGCCACGGTCGGCCAGGTGCGCGCTCGATCGATGCCCATGGCGTCGAGTGTTTCAGCGTACATGATGTTGAGGCTGCTACCTCCATCCATCAGCACTTTGGTGAGCCACTTCATGTCGATGATCGGGACGACCACGAGCGGATATCTTCCTAGCTGTGGGATGCTTTCCGGGTGGTCAGTCCGATCAAAGGTTATGGCAGACTCCGACCATCGGAGGAAGGTAGGCGCGGTCGGCTCGACCATATAGACCTCGTGGCGGGCAAGCTTCTAGCGGCGCTTTGAGTCATAGGCCACCAATCCTCCGAAGATCATGAGGCAACCATCCAGCATTGGAAATCCACTGTCCTTCCCCTCAGCGTCATTTGTGGCAAGCTTGGGCTCCTTCCTATGCTCCCCCTTATTAGAGCCTCTGGACAAGAATCGCTTCATGAGGATGTAGTCCTTGTATAGGTGCTTGATGAGGAAAGCATGGTTCGAGCATGGCCCTTCGAGCAGCTTCTCAAAGTGGCCCGGGGTACCCTCGATGGGCTTCTGACCTCCCTTGTGGTTGGCAGTAGCCGTGAGCAAGCCCTCGCACCGCTGCTTGTTCTTCTTCTTGTTGGGATGGTTGGAGGCGCCTTCGTCGGCGTCCTCATCCTGCTTTGCCTAGCCTTTGAGGTGGTAAAAAATCACCCCGACCGCCTCTTCACCCAAGGCGTGGCTGGTGGCGATGTCGAGGAGCTCCTTGGTGGTTCACAGGCCCTTATATCCCAGCTTATGAACTAGGGACTCACAGGTGGTCCCAGATAGGAAAGCTCATATGACATCAGCGTCAGCGACGTTGGGTGGCTCGTTGCCCTGCTAGGAGAAGCGCTGGATGTATCCACGAAGAGTTTTTTCGGACTTCTATCGATAGTTTTTAAGATCCCATGGGTTCACAGGATGCGCGTATGTGCCCTGGAAGTTTCCCATGAAGATCTCTTTTAGGTCCGCCTAACTTTGGATTCAGTTGGGCGGAAGGTGTACCAACCACGTTCGTGCCGAATCAGCTAGGAACAATAGAAGGTTGCGGATAATGAAATCGTCATTATCCACTCCACTGGCTTGGCAAGCAAGCCGATAATCCTCGAGCCATAGTCCAGAGTTTGTTTTCCTAGAGTATTTCAGGATATTGGTCGGCGGTCGGTACCACGGTGGCAAGATGGTGTTGAGGATGTGTCAGCCAAAGGCCTGAGGTCTCGGCAAGTTAGGGCTCAGGCTTCGGTCCTCGCCGCTGTCGTAGCATACGCCACAATCAGGGTGGTAGCCGCTGCTAGCCTTCTCCCTCACATCGCCGCGGGTACGCCTGCGGGCGTCAAGGGTGTCGCGCGTGTCACGGTGGACTCTGAGACGCTCATGCACTAGGACCGTGGCATGTGGCCTGCCGCCTTGCTGCGCCTGGTGGACTGAGACGTCCCTATTGGGTTGCTCTGAGGGCACGCGCTGGCTGGCGTCGAGCTCATGTCGTCAGGACAGCGAGCTCTTGGCCTGTTGCGCCACCACACGCTCGAGTAGTGTGCGAATCTCTCAATGGGTCCGACGATCCACAGGTGTCGTGGGCCCTAGAGGCCCTCGGAGCAAGGCTGCTGCAGCAGCAGCGATGTTCTAACTTGCCTGGGTGAAGTGTGGGAGGGCTTCATCGTCCTTGATGATCCTCCGGTTCACATCATGGGACACGGTGCTCGCACACCCACCGTCTCAGTGGCGCTCGATCTCTCGCTCGAGCTCCGCACGTTCCTGCTCGAGCTAGAGTTGTGCTTCCTCGAGCTCTTAGTGTTGGGCCTTCAGCTGCTCTACCCGCAGGTTTGCCCGAGCGCGAGCCTCCAGTGCGTGCAGTTGTAGCTCCTCGAGCGCCTCGGCGATCGCATCGAGGCAGGCAGAGTGGAGAGGTTAGATGGCGGCGAGGACTGGCGCCAACTCTCCCTCCGTTGAAATAATAAAGTCTAGGTTCCCGAAATGCACGTGCACACCCGGGACTCAGCTGACGCCGTGATTAGCCATCCGAGGCCTGATGTGGATGTCGAGATGTGCAAAAAACCCTACCTAGCATGCCAACTGTCGGTATTTTCGGACCACCGATGAGTAAATTTGTATTTGCACGTCTGGCTCGAATGGTGTGCTCGGAGGACACAATGGTTTATACTGGTTCGGGCGAAACGTCCCTACGTCCAGTTTGCTGTTCCTCTTGTTATCGGCACTTGTTTGCAATAGGGGTTACAAACGGGTGAGAGAGGGAAAGGATCCCAAGTCTTTGGTGGAACGAGTGAACGGGTACTGAGAGCTCGATCGTTGGTCAGCCATGTGTTCATGTCGTGCTCTTATATTTTTATCTCGTGGTTCGGTCCCATGCGGATCTGGATCCCCTTTCATGGGGTGCCCTGTTTCCCACTTTATAGGTGAAGGGAAAGCGTGGGTTACAGCGGAGGAAAATGAGAAGAACGAGAGAGAAGAAGGCCTCCAGGATCGTCGGGTCCTTCTTCTCCTTCATGGGGGTCCCGTCGATCCTGTAGATGTCAAAATGGATGGCTCCACGTCGCGGCCCTGTTCATCATGGGCGCCATGCGCAGGCATCATATGCCGGTCATAGCGTTCCATTCCGTCCCAGCGGACGTCGTGGTGAACTGTCGCGCCTGTTAGCGTTCGTACGAGGGTTAGGCAGAACAGCACCGGCACGCCCGACGCTATTCTTGATGTGAATCCTCATGTATGGCCTGTCATGGCCACGGGTTACATCGAGTAATGCCAGTCTCTTCCCTGGTATCAGAGTTTTGACCCAGGCCTTGGGGTCGGACGAGACGGGGCACAAACCCATGGGGTCGGGCGAGACGGAGCACGAACCCAAGGGGTCGCGCGAGACGGAAACCACGTCCTTAGACTCGGACGAGACGGAGCATGAACCCAAGGGGTCGGGCGAGACGGAGCCGCGGCCTTGGGCGAGACGGAGCCGCGGCCTTGGGCGAGACCCCCACGGCCAAGAAGTCGGGCGAGACGGAAACCACGTCCTTAGGGCCGGGCGAGACGGAGCCCGCACCCAAGAGGTCGGACGAGACCTTTTAATACGTCTTGCTCTATCCGGTGAAGTCCTTGCTTTGGATATCCCTACTATCTATACCCGACACATGTGTATATACAAACATATTCTTACTGTGAGAACATTGTTGACATAGTTGCTAGTACGGTAGCACCTAATGCGTTACTTATTTTGGGCATAAATTAAAAGAACCTGAATCATCGTTCCTTATGTTTTTGTTGTGTAAATGTGTGTGTCGCATGGCCTGACTCCTAAAAATAGTGGTGTGTACACAGTAAATCTCAACGACTATCAGAATTAATTTAATGAAGCCAAGTTGATTGAAAGATCAATAGCTTAGTTTAGACAGACTACTCTTTCTGTTCTAAAATATGGCTCTATTGACTTATCTTATAATCCGTCTTTTTTAGCTTGTTTTTTCAGCCGGAACAGTATTTTTCTCTCACAACAAATCAGCCAGAACAGTGCTTCGGCTTATTTTTTCAGCGAAGCGAACGGGACCTTTCTAGATGCATTGATTTTACTCTTATAGGATCTTTTGGTCTTTCTAGATGCATTGATTTTACTAGACATAAATATATATCCAGATGTATAGCAAAATTTATACATTTAGAAATATCAAAAACATCTCGTAATTTGGAACAAAGGGCTGAACCATTTCCAATGGCTGAAAATATGCTGAGAATCATTGTCCACACCCAACTCATGAGGCTTGGCCTCTAGTAACCTCACACTTTCTCTGCAGTTCACAAAACAACTGCCAACACCCGTCAAAGCTCTTGCTGCCAGCAACTAACACAGGCATTGGCAAATACAAGAGAAGAGAAATACATAGGTGTTTCCGCATATTTGAAAATAAGCTTTGTATATCCTAATTAGCTTCTATTTTGGGCCATGTTGTGGTGCTGCCAACGGGGTGCTCTGAGGTGCCTCGATTGTTGGGGTTGTTTTATTTTTGAGGCCGCAACTTATCTCAGAATTATCGTAAAACTTGTTTCTATCATAATTAAAAGGTATAGCTCTTACCACCTATGTTTAGATGGTATAAGTAATTTACTAGAGATAAGCAATCCTATCATCCTATGAGATGAGTGTCCTGAGAGCATGGAAACCGGAGTTTGCCTAACGCTGATGAATTATTGAGCACCGGAGCTGCAGAGACAATAGCTGGTATTTTCTCACCAACAAAACACTGCAATCCCATATTTGCCTGCCAAGCATAAATCGTTAACTTTTTAGGCAACTAGCAGGCAGCTCTCTCTCTCTCTTCTCTCTTCTCTCTTCTCTCTTCTCTCTTCTCTCTCTCTCTCTCGCCAAACAAAGTATCCATCGCTCAGGCAGTGATTAGAGCCCCAAGCATCTGTGTGGATCCTTCTTGCCGCCAGGCAACATTGCTCTGAGGACATCAACCAGCCCCTAAATGCTAAAAGGGTTAATTACCTACCTGTTTATTAGGACTAGATGGACATTCGAACAGGGTAAACAACCGTATAAGCAAGACAAACTGCCCAATAAATAGATTCGACTGGCCACTATATTTGCCAGGCAACAAACTAGGCCACCAGTCACTCGAAATCGAGAGCCTAAATTACTGCCTGGCCAGCCAAAGTTGACTGGGCAACAAACCAGACAAACCCTTAATGAACAGACTACAGGGCCGCTTAGGTAAACAATGTCATCGCCATGTCGAAGTTGTGCTTGCCTCACTGCTGCCTGGCCATTCGGTTGCGTCCATGCAGGGTTCGTCTTCAGAATTCAGAGCATGCTAATGCTAGGGCTTTCTATTTCGAATGAATAAATGCTGAAAATCCCTAGTTCTTGCTGTGATATTTCCTCGCCGTACGGCGTACGTTCCACCATCAATTCGCATACAAAGAAGAGTATGGAATAGTTCCTTGACGAGTTGTAGATATCATCCAAGCCCTGAGTCGACGGCGACGTGCTTGTTATCCTGCCGGGGGTCGCCGTCTGGCGAGCGTGCCGTGCCCGGAAAGCGCGCACTCTGCGACGCCCCAACCCCAATCGGTCGAAACTCCTCTCAATTTTTTAGTGCTTCCCGCTACGTGATGAATCATTTCCAGGTTCCTTACCTGTTTATTTATCAGACCCCCAAAGTTGTCCAGTAACCCTGATCGTTTGATTGTATCAGCCGTGCTTATCAGCCATGATACAGTGTTTTTCTCTCGCAACAAAACAGCATCAGTCGACTTATAAGCCATATAAACAATAAACGAACAGTGTTACCTGTCTACCTGCCTGGCTGCCTCCCTAATGGATCAGATAGAGTCAGCGACGGACCACAAATTAGGTCACTGTGATTTATTCAATGATGAATGTTTTAGCCTGCGGAAGTCGTCAACAAACTACTGACTCCAACCAAAGCTAGCGAAGAAATGAACTAACCAGTAACTGTAGACTTCCCATTCACCGCAAATATTGGGTGGAAGCAGGGGTAAGAGAAATTCCCGTCCGTACCACATCGTTTTATACATTATGATAGAGTTTCCGAGCTTAGCAAAACATAAAAAAAAGTTATCGTTTTCAACCAATTTCAAAACCTGTTCGGCAGTTTTCTTCCTTGTTCATTTCTAAAATGTAGTCTGTGTTTAGTTGGATGGAATTTGGGAATTTGGCTACTGTAACACTTTCGTTTTTATTTGGCAATTAGTATTCAATCATAGACTAATTAGGCTCAAAACGTTCGTCTCGCGATTTCCAACCAAACTGTGCAATTAGTTTTTTTTTCGTCTACATTTAATGCTTCATGCACGTATCGCAAGATTCGATGTGATGACTACTGTAGCACTTTTTTGAAAAAACTTTTTGACAAGGCCGTACTCTTCAAGAATAACTATCGCCATTGTAGTCCAAGAGAGGTCCACACACCAGACTTCATAGCTTCAAAGAGCAACATGCTAGAAAGTAGGGCCTCTCAAGTCTATTTCGGAAAAGTATTGGTCCCAACAAAAATAGTTATAACTTGGTTACCACCAAACATGGCACCCTTAATGCCAACAACCAGCAAGCTTTTCCAACAAACATGGCGATCTAGATCTGAGAAACAGAGCATTTCTCGTCACAACAGGTAGATCATTTATTCATAGAAGATGCGACACGCAGTGTACCACTTTGTTCGGCTGACATGAAACCCGGCTTGGTCCGTTTATTTTTTCATCCGGAACAGTGTTTTTCTCTCACAAATTCCTTCAACATTCCTCCAAATCATCCAAATTCCTTCCGAATTCAGCCAAGCGAACAGGCATGCAAGTGGTAACATCGGTGTGACAGTCACTCAACGCAACATCGAGTGAAGAAAAGTGATAACATGCAGAAGATTAGCAACATCTTTTGCTTGCTTGGGACTGAAAGGCTATGTTGTTGTTGTTGTTGTATGCAGAAGATTAGCAAAGATCAATTGAGATTATGTAATCAACTACAGCCACCCTCGGATGCTGCATTTGGTTCCAAACAAATAAAATTACATTACATATATCAGACCAAAAGGTTTGATCCAGAGACAGGGGAACAACAGCTGATGCTGGACACAACCCCAGGGCTGGGAGTAAGATCACAACACAGAACGAAAAATCACAGCAACTGTAAGGATGAACAAAGAATAGACTTCCTCAGTAAGTAGGGTAGTAATACCCGGTGTTCCCGGTGTAAGCCATTGGCATGGGGTTCGTGTTGTATGCCGTGGGCATCCCATTGGGCATAGCCGGGTTGGGGGTGAAACCGTTGTTGTAAGCCCGGTCGAGCCTGTTCAGGCTCGATTGCCCTTGCATGCCGTCCCTCTGGTACTGCTGCCACATAACTTGCTCCTGCGTCAACAGCTGTTGCTTCTTCTCCAAATCTGCCATCTGCACATAGGACGGTGGTGGGACAGCAAGGGACGCTGCAAAGGGGTCACCACCAACAGTCTGCATTGAACCATCCGGTGCAGGCAGAGCAAGCATCTGAGTCTTCTGTCCAGGAGCAGGCAGGGCGACGCTGCTGGCACTCCCGGTTGTCACCTGTGAACTGACATGCTGGCGCACAACACCCTGGTCATACATACCATTCAGCAGCAGCGGGTCCATACCACCTGACATTGCTGGCTTCTGCTTGGACAAGTTGCTTGCTGTCTCTACAAGGGCAAGCTCCCAATCAGCCTTCCCAGGTTCAGCTGCAGGATTCTGCCATGCCGAAGTCACCTCGTTGCCACCATTTGAAGGGAAAGCCTCCCATGACCCATTGCTTCCACCAGCAGCGGGTGGCCCCTGGAAGAGAGCTAGAGCAAGCCTATTACCTTGCTCATCTGCACTAACAGTAGCTTCTCTGAGATCCACCAAGTCACCCTGTGGCTGCGGGGGTGGCTCTGGCTTCACCTCTTCCTCCACCTTCTCAGGTTCAGGCTCCTTATAATCTTCTGGTGCTGGAAGCGCCTTGATGCTGTTCATATCCGGCTCAGGTTCCTCCTTGACAGGCTCAGGTTCAGGCTCCCGTGGTGGGCTCTTGGGCCTCTTTGCCCGGTCCCTCATAAATTCTTCCAGCGTCTCCAGCAACTTATCAGTGACACGCTGCACCTCTGGGTACTCAGATGACCTTGCAACTCCGGTATCTTTACACCATGAATAGAATGCACAGAGCTCATCAATCTGCTTTGCAGCACTAGCATAGGCCTCAAAAACCTTGACGCACTCAGCATACTCCATGTCAAAGAACCTGTCCAGCAGCACCGCCAGCACCTCGCAGATATCAGCGTAGTGCTGGAAGCTCTCTCTCACAATCTGATACAGCGCAACCAGCACCATCCTGCTGTGCTTTGCGCCACCAGTGGGGCGGCAAGCAAGGAACCTGTCAAGCAGCTGCTGTAGGTGGTGCATTCGAGCAAGGACCCGCTCTGGCTTCATATCCCTCACTGGGGTGGGCGGCCTCTTGTCATCATTGTTCCCACCATTCCTCTCGCGGTAATCATCATATCCGCCATACCCAGGGGGTGACGAATAGGAGGGAGAGCGGCGGCCATAGGGATCAGGTGAACCCCGGCGGTCACGATCACGTGGTGACGGACCATTATGGCTGCTGCTGCTGCCATTATTTGACCCCTGCTTGCGCTCATGGAGGAAGAACTCGAGGCGCTGGTCAAGGTAGAGGGCGTAGGTGCGCACAAAGGCAGAGTGATCCCAGGATCCAGAGTGCGCCTCGTCCCGAAAATCGGAGAGGTTGAGCAGGCGGGTGCCCCGCCGCGTGCCGTGGAGGAGCTCGCGGTGGAAGGACGGGTCGCCATCGGCCAGGAGCCGGTGCACGAGCATGAGCGACTTGAGCGCGACCACATAGTCGCGGGTGCGGGAGAGCCTCCGGGAGCACCCTGCCACGGCAGCAGCGACGTGGGCGCGGGATCCGGACGTAAGGTGGAGGATCTCGCGGATGTGGCGCTCCTCGGCCGGCTCGTCGTCGTGGCTGGTGGCCTTGACGATGAGCACGTCCAGGTCGGGCGCGATGTTGCTGGTGACCTTGGCGAGGCCGATGCTGGTCTGGTCCTTCACCGCGCCCAGGGCCTTCCGGATCGTGCTCGACGACATCTTCGCAGCCCTCCCCTGCCGCTGCCGCCGCCTCTTATGTACCGACCAACCACCACCAACCGGAGCTGAAGCTTGGATTCAGATCTGAACACAAAAAGAACCATATGATGAGTTTATGGAAATTAGAAAAAAAAAATTCAGCGACGTTCGCTCTCGGTAATACTATCTTAATCAGTTAGGCGCTTTGGCAAGAGCAGATCCCTGCAATTTCGCAGGTTCTATGGAAAGGAATCAAAGAATCAACGGAGCTCCAGAGATCTGCGGAGTCGGGAGGCCGGATTTCACTCCATTTGGCGAATCTACCAAATATAGGGTGGCTAGTAGATATACTAGCCGATGCTTATCGGCTACTACTAGAGCAAGCAGGTCTAGCCGCGAAGCTAGCAACCGAACTACCCTCTGCTCGCGGAAGCATACCGGATCTACCGGGTACGGTTCAAGCAATCGACGATTTACCTCAGGAGCAGCAGCAGATCTGCGCGGGGCGACAAGACCTGGGTGTCGGGCGGTGGGCGGTGGGCGGTGACGGGCGCGCGGAGAGCGCAGCTCGGCTCAGATCCGGGACCCTCCCGCCCTCGCTCTCTCTCTCCGCCGGAGGAAGGATTGACCTCGCTCGGCTGCTGTGGAAGCGGAGGTGGAGGAAGCGGTCCACGGCGAGGACGGGAGGAGGCGGGGCAGGGAGGAGGCTAGCGACTCGGGCAAAGAGGGGAGGAGCCGAGGAGGGAGGGATAGAATAGAAAGGAAAGGAAATGGTCTGCGGTGGTGGGGCGCTTTTGTGTGTGTTTGGTGCTTTGCTGTTTTCGAGATTTTTTTTATTACGTTTGTTTCCGCGCGGGGGCTGAGGCGGGCAGAGCACGCGATGCTTCCTTCCCTTCGACCGCGCACCGACGGCGCGGTCCGACGCGAGCCACGCGACGCGCGACTCGATTCGCCCGGCGGCGCCTACCCACGCTGGGAAACCACGGCGCGCCGGGTTTTCCCCGCGCCGACGACGGGATCAAGGAAACTCGTGGCTCGGGGGCTCGGGGGCGGAGAGGTGGCTGACCGGCTCGGCGATGGGATCGGTCATCGGTGCTGCCGTGCGCGCGCGCGTACGCTTATGCTACGCCAGCGGGTCCGTACCAACGACCCAGCCTGTTCATTTCGTAGTGGATTATTTACTGCTGACGGTGAGAGAAAAATACTATTCTAACTTATAATCATGATAATCCATGATTGTAAGCAAACAAGCGAACATGCTCATGTGTCCATGGCTGCCGCGGGGGCAACGGCGGGAGGAGAATTCTGGCGCCGCCCTGGACAGCGGGACAGCGTGACGCCGTAGGGTCGCCGGGACGTTTGACTTCGGCCTCGGCTGTGTGGCTGGGACGCTGGGTTTGCAGCTCCAGCTCCTGTGTCGCGCCAAAGATCCGTGCTGCGTTTACTGCCACGCTTGATTAGTCCGCCACGGTCGCTTTCGTTGCGTAAGGCTACGCTACACTGGGAGATCAGTGGTGATTGAAAATAACCCTGTTTGGATTTGTTCCATTTCGAAGAACCGATGTTGAAGATAACCCTGAATTTGTTCCCTTAATTACAATGATGCCTAGATTTTTTTTGCGTATTCGAGAAAAACACATAGAATCAATCATGTCAAAATAGAAAGAAGAACAAATACATGAGGTAATCTTATACCAGTGCAATACCTAGAAAGAGAAGTTATCATAGAAAGAAGAAGAAAAATACATGCCCAGAAAATTTCAAGGCATGTATTTCATCTTTCTTTTATGTTTCACTTATCATTGAAACCTTGATTAAGTTGTTATCTCTATAGAGCCCAAAAGGAGAAAAACGGAGGTGTATGAAGCCCGTTCCCTTTAGGTTTTAAATATTTCAGATATAATTTTAAAGGTACCCTGAAAGTAAATATTTTGATATGCTGCTCTACGCGGAGTTAAATCAAAGCGAGAGTGCAACGTGGCTCAAGCATTGTGCTCACCACACCTTCACGGAACACAGCACATTAACTTGGATCTGCTTATGTAACAATGTTGGCATGTACGCTATCCTCGTGTTAGATTACCACGTGACAAATGATGTCATGTGTCGCTTACAAGTGGGATAGAGTGGTCATTTTCCGTGATTTTGTTGAAAAGCAACCGCGTCGTGTCTCAAAACTGATGATGGTCCGTTGTCTCTCTTAAGGGCTCCTTTGGATCAACCATTCCCCTAGTGAATTGGAGGGGATTGAGGGCCCCTTAGCGAACATTGATTTCCACGCTGGAAGAAACGGTGTTGTAAAAGAAAATGCTAACCTCGATGACTCTAGTTACCTCGATGTTCAATCGACAAATTATTGTTCTCTACTTCTCTTGCTATAATACTGCTGGCCACACCTAGTAGATGAGAGAGGAGATTGATTCTACTCCTTCCATAAAATGAAGTAATTCTTAATTTTTAAAAGAGCCAAACGATTTAAAGTTTAACCACAAAGTTATATAAAAATACTAATATTTATGGTATATACTATTAAATTAACTATAAAATCTATTTTCTAGTAAACTTAGTTAAAAATAAATGTTAATATTATTTACTACGAACTTAGTTAGAATTAAGTTAGTTTGACTTGTATATAATAAAACCTATAGTTGTATTCTTGATGAAGCACTTTTTTGTTTGCTAGCAGGCTATACATGATTCATGCATGTCGCCACCACACAAAACAAAGGGACATTGGTATAGCATCGGCTCCCGTCAAAACAATTCTAACAAATGGCTTCTTTGATAGAGCAGTTATTTTTTTAACTCCGATTTCGGTGGTTTGAAAAACTAGATGAACCTAACTCCGACTTCGGTGGTTCGAAAAACTAGATGAACCAACTTTTCCTGATCATTGAAAAGATTGAAATATCTATAGTATTCTTTTTATTTTTTCTACTTAATTTTTTCTTGTATATTTTATTTAGTTTTCCTCCTCTATTTCTCTCTCTCCCTCTCTCTCTTTCTTTCTCTTCACCTTATCCTGTCCTCGCCGTCATCTTCATGCACTTCTACACCTACGACCTCCTCGAGCTATGTGCCGCCTCGACTGCCTCCTCTCTCGACGCCTATCCACTCGCCGCACCACCGTCATAGGCTCATTCCTCGCCGTCTACGGCTTCCTCTACTCCGCCATCCGAGGTTCTTCTCCGTCGTCGCCGCCCGCGCCATCCCCCACAGGAGCTCGCCACGAACGAGCGGTCAGGAGCATCCATGTCCACCCGTGCGCGCCTCGCTAGAGAACCGTTGGAAACAGATTTTTTTTTTCAACTCCGCCGTGCACCCACCCTGCAATAGGGTGTTTTTTTTCATGGCTTCGTGTGTGGAGTTGAATAGAATAGAGCTGTTTGGTAGTGGAGATGGTAGAGCGGCTCCGGAAGTGAGAAGCTCCACCAAACCGCCCAGTTGAAACATCATCGGTTCTGTTGTGGTGGTTCATCAAATGACATTTTAAGAATTCTGGTTTCAAAAAATTCACTATCGTCTTCATGCTTACCGTAAGGTAGCTTGCGAATCGCGTCACGAAGTCCCAACTTGCAAGTTGCAATCACGACTACAGGACGGCTGGGCGCCAGGGCCCGCTGCGCACCGCGATGTGTACCTAGCCTGCGAAGGTGGACTCTCACGCGGCAATAGTACCGTACGTGCATATCTGGCATCTGAATGGCCACAGCCAGCCGAGGCCCGAGGCTGCATTGAACGCCTCATCTAGGCCGCCTTCTGCCCTTCTGCTTCCGTGTGCACCGGCTACCGTGAGACGACCGCAGGATCCACGTGCTCCAGCGGTGCATGCATATCATGAGCTGTTCATTCGCATCGTCGCCGACGCAGCTCGACGGACCGTTTCAGGCTCAGTGATGCTCCCATCCAGACGTCCGGAAGGTAACGTCTCGCTCCACCCGCTACCGCATGTGCTGCTCGCCTTAAAAAAAACAAATTCTCATAGAAGCTCATCTCCCCAATTCCGTGCTCGTGCATCGTGGCTTTACTGCGCTGTGTGGCCATCTGACCGTGCCAATCCGCCACGCTTCCGCCTCCATTCTACGCCGCCGCCTACCATCCCCGCGGCACCTCCGTCTCCCGTGGCCATCCCCGCGGCACCTCTATCTCCCGCGCCTAGGCCAGGTGGCCAGGAGGGGGGGGGGGGCGTCGTTGGCCAGGCTAGGACAGGCGCAAGCACAATTGACCGCTGCCAGGCCATGCCACCATCCTCGACTCCCGGCTGGCTAGAACTAGCCGTCTCCCGCTCTGTGCTGCGTGGTACAGAAGAAGGATGAAAAACGCATATTACAAGCGTCTGTTTCAAATATTTCAGAGATATGTTACAAGTGTTTCAAACAGATGTTGCAAAAGTAGTTCAGGATGTTGTACATGTTCCAATGGTTGTACACGTATGTTGCAAGCTCATGTGTTCTCAATGTTTCATCTGTTTTTCGACGTATGTTGCAAGTGTGTTTATCTGGATGTTTCATATGTTTTTACATATATGATGTAAGTGCTTTTTCAGGTGTTTTTGCAAGTGTTTCACACGCATGTGTTAAATATTTTATTTGTTTTCAGTCGTATGTTGCAATTGTTGCATCTAAATGTTTTAAAACTAGATCGAGTGTTGCATCTCCCTCCTCGTCTTTCTGCTGTCTCGCCTCGGTGTCAAGCGTGGAAAGATGGAGACAGTCCCCCATGCCGCGTGCGTGGGTCCCACGTTCTTGTGGGCGGACGCAGCAGGCGGGACATAGGTGGACAGGCGCAGGACGTGAAATGGGGGCAGCTGTGCGGACATCCCGATAGAGGGAGGCGCTAGCCACTCCCTTTCAGTCTAGCCTCCTCCACGATAGCCTGTGTCAGTAATGCCAAACTTCTCCCGATTGTTTGTAACAGCTTTCTGAGCCCCATCACTCCATTCCGTTCTCCTATAAGGCTGTCTCCAACAGGAGATTTATTGGGGAATCCAAATCCAAAATGAGTTTTCAACTAAAATATGTATAGCCTACAAGAGAGTACCTATATGAAAAACATATTTTGGGTGTTAGGATAGGCATAACCCAAATCTGACTATCCTCTCTCTTGGAGACCTATTTGTAAAAATGGTTGTCTTTTGGGTCTTTTTGTTGGAGAAGACCAAAAATATGTATTGAACCATTTATATGTAGCGTTATTCAAAGTACAAATGAGTTTTGTATTTTGGGTTGTAGTTGTTGGAGAGAGTCTAAAGGGCTGCAACTTTGCGTATGGACGGATAAAAGACGCTTGGAGAAAAGGCAAGGCGAGGCGAGGCATCGTGTTCTTCTTGATAGGCCATCGAGAGGCTAGTGCGTGGCCAGGGGCCAAATGGAGTGGAGTGGAGGGGTCTCTGGCTCTGAATCTTGCATGGAACGGCATCTCTTAGCCAGCAAGCAAAATGTCCATGATGGTGAACTCAAAGTTGTTTTGTTATTACTCCGTAGGCGAGAAAGACACCTCAGGTGGCTTCACAAAGCAGTCAGCTATACGGAGTATATTCTTAAAAAAAAAACTTTCATTTTTTTCTGTACAAGTGCGTATTGAGCTATGGAAATCTCTTGTAAGTGTTGATACTTCGCGTATTTGACATGTTTGGTACTCCGCCCAAAAAACTTAAATTATAGATATTTTTATTACTTCCTCCATTCTAAATTACAAGACGTTTTAATTTTTTATACATAAGTTTCTCCACGTATCTATTATCTAGACAACATACGTACATAACAAAATCTATGTACCAAAACTAAAACCAGACACGAAGGCGAGGCTGCATGTCCGCTCGGCGGCACGAGGAGAGGCCGAGTCGTGAGACTCGGAGACGTACAGAAGCGTGATTGAGAGGGAGAGGCGGCCGAGTGAGGCCTGAGTGACTTGGATACGGGAGCTAGGTTTAGGATTTTTGTTTCATATGTTGCATCGAACTGTTGTAATGCATCTCAGGTAATCCAACGGTAGAGAATGACCGGGCCACATCGTGCCGGTCCAATTTTCGTGCCGTGCCCGTGCCGGTACTGCGGGCCAAAACGCGGCCCAAGCACGGCACTGCCACCGGGCCATGCCAGGCACGGGCACGATAGACCTCATGTCGGGCCGTGCTCGGGCCATGCTTTTTCGTGTCGTGCTAGTGCTGGCCCAGCGGGCTTGGCCCATTTGGCCAAGTTTAATGGTGAGCGGCGTCTGCCCGCTTATTCTAGCGAGCGAGAACAATGAAATAGATGACTCGTAAAATTCTATTTTGGAATACTGTTGGAATGTATTTTCTCTTCCAAAAATCTAAATCGGACATTACTCGAGAATTGTGACTCTCTTGAAGTTGCTATAATTGATATTGGCTTATTGTTGTAATGGCAAAACCTACTAACAAATTATCCATAACATTATCCTTGGCTGTGAATTGTGACCGGAGATTCAGAGAGCACCATTTATCCTCTAGAGCATGTGGCCCTCACCTCAAGAAAGTAGCATTATCTAAGTTCAGAGATTTATAACTGTGCAAGAGTATGCATGTAAGCTCCATGCGACACATACAAAACACAGGGATGGCGATATGACCGAAGTACCTATATGATCTGACCGTGACATATCAATTATTTGCGCTTGGAGTTCCATTATTTCCATAAGATAAGAAATTCATTAATAACCTTGGTGGAGCCGACGACTATGACGCCATTTGTTCCACGACAGTTATCAGTTTATCACAAACGCTTATACTAGTACTAGTACTAGTAAAAAAGTGGCAGAACTTGTTCGCGAGTCAATTGGTCTGCCCTCTAAGGTCCGACTCACCTCAACTGTCACTTTCCACCATCGAGTGGAAAATGCTTTATACGCTATAAAGAAAGCGATCCTCAATTATAGATCGACTAGACTAGACAATATAGTTGCCGCATGGCCTAAACCGTCGTCTGCGATGTCGAAGTCTGTTCCAAGGAAACTTTCGCATTGCTTACTCAGAATGTTTGGGTGCATATATACAGTCAGACAAGGGTATTAGCTTAATGGAAGTTGCACGTAGCCGACGTATGTATGCGCCTTTGCATTTCAGCATAGAAAAACAGTCTGCCACGAACAGCCTGTGAGCTATGGCTGCCATCATTTTTAAGGCCGTGTTAAAGAAGTGGAGGGGAAGAGAAGGCCGGCCGGGCGTGGTGGTTGGCTGGATCCAGCTAGTATTACACGGATCAATGGAAAGACGACGCGTAGATGGAGATGATGACAGTGACAACGCGGAGGCAAACACAAACCAATGGTGAGTTGTGCTGGCGCTGCACTGGTTAAGCCCATCATCAGCTGAATATACTAGAAAATATTCAGCGATTAACAGTATTAAATGCATCCACGTCGTGGCGACGGCAACCTACAACCAGGTGTGCCATGTGAGTCGCATACGTCGGCTAACCACTTTTCTTCCGTTGTTTTCGAATTGGGTTAAAGAATTGCCTCCTGTCAGGTGGTTTCCATGTAGGGCACATCGACGGAGGCTAACACTCTTAGTTAGCAGTTTTATATACAAATAAAGTAACTCATACCGTAGGGCACATCCATATAGGGCACATCGATGGAGAGGAAGGACCTAAAACGGTGGCCAGAGAAGGTGAATTGGTGTCATAAAATTTCTCGTGTAACTTTTGGCTGTGGTCTCAAAATCACCACTAAACACACGAAACAAACACCGTGATATCCACGACCCAAAATAAGTGGGTGAATGTTCACTAGGAACACAGCAAGACACCACAGAGCCAACACAACATACGGAAAACGAAACAAAGCTCAAACGCGCAAACAACGGAAGAAACAACACGTCAGCAACTCATACCGGACCTGCCCGAGAACTATACCGGACATATCCGGTAAACATGGACTCAGAAAAGCTGCTGAGCCGAGCGCAGTCAGCACATACCGGATACGGCCGGTATACAGAACTGCACGGAGCGACTTTGAAAACCCTATGAAATGGTGTAAAAAAATTATAAAATTTTAACCAGAGTTTCTAGACACCTTAGGGAAGGTCTCCACTAAATTTCAGCTCCAAACTCGAAAGTTTGACCTACCAGACGCCCCGGACATATCTGGTATGTACGAGCATATTTCGGGAAAAATCGATTTCAAATCCAAAATTCGATCAAATCAACTCGGATCAACCAAGGAGTGCCCCTAGATATTTTAGGGCCCTAGATGAAAATACTAAAGAGATGAGATTAAGTAGAGGCAATCTCATCTTATTTATAACCTTATTATATAAATCCACTAGTGCTCCGAGATATTTAGGACGAAGCACCTATCCTGAAGTTATTATGCTTCAACTCCGTTGATCGGACTTAACGGGAAGAGCACGGGGGGCTGTGGCGAGAAGAGCACGCGATGCTTCCTTCCCTTCGACCGCGCACCGACGGCACGGTCCGACGCGAGTCACGCGACGCGCGCCTTGGTTCGGCCGTCGGCGCCTACCCACGCAAGGAACCACGGCGCGCCGGGTTTTCCCCGCGCCGACGACGGGATCAAGAAAACTCGGGGGTCGAGGGCGGTACTGTGCGGGTGGAGGGATGGTTGACCGGATCGGTGCTGCCGCCCGGCGCTGCGGTTCCCATTTCCTAGCAAGGCGCCGCCGTACGTGTACGCGTATGCTACGCCCGCGGATCCGTACCAACGACAGTGTCCATGGCGCAGGGGCAACGGCGGGAGGAGAAGAACTCTGGCGCAGCCCTGGATAGCAGGACAGCGTGACGCCGGAGGGTCGCCGGTACGTTGAATTGGGCTGCGGTTGTGTGGCTGGGTTTGCAGCTCCAGCTGCTCTGTTGCGCCAAAGATCCGAGCTGCATTACTACCACGCTTGATTAGCCCGCCGCGGTCGCTTTCATTGCGTAAGGCTACGCTGCACTGGGAGATCAGTGGTGACTGAAAATAATCCTGTTTAGATTTGTACCCTTTGGAAGAAGGGATCTTGAAGATAACCCTGTAGATTTGTTCCCTTAATTACAATTATATCTTTTTTTTGCGTATTCAAGAAAAACACGTAGAGTCGATAATGTCAAAATAGAAAGAAGAAGAAATACATGAGGTAATCTTATACCAGTGCAATGCCTAGAAAGAGAAGTTATCATAGAAGGACAAAAAAAACATGCCTAGAAAAATTCAAGGCATGTATTTCATCTTTCTTTGAGGTTCCACTTATCATTGAAACCTTGATTAAGCTGTTATCTCTATGGAGCCCAAAAGGAGAAAAACGGAGGTGTATGAAGCCCGTTCCCTTTAGGTTTTAAATATTTCAGATATAATTTTAAAGGTACCCTGAAAGTAAATATTTTGATATGCTGCTCTACACGGAGTTAAATCAAAGCGAGAGTGCAACGTGGCTCAAGCATTGTGCTCACCACACCTTCACGGAACACAGCACATTAACTTGGATCTGCTTGTGTAACAATGTTGGCATGTACGCTATCCTCGTGTTAGATTACCACGTGACAAATGACGTCATGTGTCGCTTACAAGTGGGACGGAGTGGTCATTTTACGTTATTTTGTTGAAAAGCAGCCGCATCGTGTCTCAAAACCGACGATGGTCCGTTGTCTCTCTTCAGGACTCCTTTGGATCAACCATTCCCCCAGTGGATTGGAGGGAATTGAGGGCCCCTCAGCGAACGTCGATTTCCACGCCGGAAGAAACCGAGTTGTAAAAGAAAATGCTAGCCTCGATGACTCTAGTTACCTCGATGTTCAATCGACAAATTATTGTTCTCTACTTCTCTTGCTATATATGATACTTGTTAGGAATTTAGGCATTTTCATATAAATTTAATCCAGAAAATCTATAGCAAATTGGTGACAACATGTATGTGCACGTGTGTGATATTACTACTTGCACTAGTAGCAGATATGAACATGAACGACATACATATCATAGCGGAAAAGATATTTGAATTTAACAAATTCATGAATAGAATTATATCCAGCGGAGGGACCCATGCTCAAGGCACCGGCGGCTCCACACACACTAGTTGACATAGTGCGTTGCTCGATGTCGCGGACCATAGTTGATGCAGGACGATGTTCGCAGCGCAGTCCCTCGATGTTCGCAGTGCAGTCCCTCGAACATCCTCCGGGAAGTAGACGATTCGAGAAAGAAGACGTTGACAGTCACCAGGAAGATGGGAGCAGTCGCGAAGACGCTCCTCAAAAACCTGATCGCCCGTACACCCGAGCAGGTGTAACAGATGCAGACGACGGTTCCGGAGGCCTGCTCTCCCAACTCTCCATGCATGCAGAGGATCGGGACGAGGAAACTTAGAAGGCAACACAGTAGTGAGAAGTGAAAAACACTAATTGACTATCTTAGGATTTTTTTAACTGAGAACTTCCAATAATAGTTCTATTGTTGTTGTGTGTTTTCTATTGTTGTGTCTTTTCTCAGAAGGATTGGTACACATATATATAGGGAGGAGAACTCCATACCTCCACATCAACTAGCAATATGGTACTAATTAACGTTACACCTCCAACCTCTACTCATGGGCTTAAACAATAAAGCCCGTTAAGGAACACAAATATTGGGCCTTTGAGATTTATTAGAATTTCTTCATACTGATTTAGGGAATTTTATCCATATAAATTCTAACAATCCCCACCAGATCTCAAAAGCCTAGTATAGATATTTTCCTTCTTCCATTACTATTTATATACCAGTGTTTTTCAGCAGAGACTGTTAAGTTGAACATTCGTCTAGAGCTTCAAGCTACACCGATCCATAATTTGAACAATGGACTACGCTTTAAATTGCAAGTTTTGTATGAATGAGTTTCACCTAAACTCTTTACTGATACTAGGTTGCCAAAAGCATCCTCTCTGTTGGAGCATAAGTCATACTCCTGGGCCTTTCTTGAGTATCTAGAGATCACTATATATTGTGACTAGTAGTCGAACTCATATAGGTGTATTTCTCAAAAGATGTTTTGTAGGACAACATCTTTGCTTCAGCAAGCCACTTGGAATACATTAAGGTAAAAACCAACCTGACGTGCATCTGACATGGGCCAAGTTAAGGGTCTTTCCTCACAGTCTACCAGCGGCGAACCCAGAAAATATTTCAGGGGGGCTGAACAACACTGTTGTTCGATCTTAAGTCTTAGCCCCCCTACATTATAGAACTTTGCCTAAAAATTCATAGGGGCTCCACAGGGGGTTCCACTGCTTCGAGATGGGTAGGGGGGCTTGAGCCCCCCCCCCCACCCCATCGCTGTGTCCGCCCCTACAGTCTACCACTGACTTGTTTCACTATCCTACTTCATGGGATCTCCGATCACATAGAACAGGTTACACCATGATAGGCTTCATGTGGGTCTTAAGCCCATCTCACTCGATGCACTATCTATCACATTACGTGACAGTCCCTTAGTGAATTGATCTGCCATATTTTTAGACGTATGGACATAATCCAATGCTATCACTCCGGTGTTTCTTAATTTTCTGATATATTTTAAACGCCTCTTTACATGTCTTGTAGATTTCATGTTATTCTTAGAACCGTTCACCTTGATTATCACAGTTCATAGAAATAGCTGGTATATGTTTTTCTACCACCGGTAAATCCATAAGGAGTTCACAAAGCCATTTGGCCTCAACAGTGGCGGTATCTAATGCTGTGAGTTCTGCTTTCATGGTTGATCTTGTTAAGATGGTCTGCTTGCAAGACTTTCATGAAACAGCGCCATCTCCAAGTAAGAATACATATCCACTTGTGGCGTGAACCTCATCAGCATCAGATATCCAGTTCGCATCACAATAGCCCTCTAGTATCTTCGGGTACCCTGTATAGTGAATGCCATAGCTCACAGTACCTTTGAGATAACGCATTACTCTCTCAAGAGCACGCCAGTGATTATCTCCTGGATTTGACATAAACCGACTTAGTTTGCTCACAGCAAACAAGATATCAGACCTCATAGCGCTAGCTAGATACATAAGTGAACCAATGATTTAGGAGTATCTCAATTAATCCCTTAATATTCTTCAATTTTTCCTCAATAATACACAAGGGTCATAAGGCGTAGCAGCAGGCTGACAATCACTAAACCCAAAGTGAATTAAAACATTTTTCACATAGTAAGATTGTAGAAGTATAACCCCACCATTTCCTTCTCTTAATAGCTTAATATTAAAAATAACATCAACCTCTCCTAAACATGTTATCTCAAAATTATTAGACAAATATTCTTTAACCACCTTGATCACATCAAGGCTGGTTCTAAAAGATTAGTATGTCGTTAACGTTGTCGGGGACCTAATACTGGGGTACCCAATGAGGTGGAGCCAATAACCATCAAATGTTGATGCTTTCAAATAGACAAAAATGTAGCTATGCTTCTTGCCCGAATGACAGAAGATTGGCTCCGCCTCGCCTGATGTCCTAGGCAGGCTCTACCTGGCCCAACGTCTGAGGGTAGGCTCTGCCTCGCTCGATGTTCGAGGGCAGGCTCTGTCTCGCCCAACGTCTGAGGGCAGGCTCTGCCTCGCCCAACGTCCGAGGGCAGGGCTCCTCCTCGCCCAATGTCTAGAGGCTAGCTCCGCCTTGCCTGACGTCTAGGGGCAGGCTCCGCCTCGCCCAACGTCTAAGGATCGGGCTCTGCCTTGCCCGACGTTCCAGGCTGGCTCCGCCTCGCTCGACGTTTGAGGGCAGGCTCTGCCTCGCCCGATGTCTAAGGGCAGGCTTCGCCTCGCCCGACATCTAAGGGTAGGGCTCCTCCTCACTCGATGTCTGGAGGCTAGCTCTGCCTTGCCCTACATCTGGGGGCAGGCTCCGTCTTGCCTGACGTCTGAGGGCTAGGCTCCACCTCGCCCAAAGTTTTGGGCTGGCTCCGCCTTACCCAATGTCTGAGGGCAGGCTCTGCCTCGCCCAATGTCCGAGGGCAGGCTCCGCCTTGCTCGACATCTACACCCTGCTCCTTCATAATGACGAGCATAGGGTAAGACATGACATTCGAGTCAACCGTAGTACCGAGGAACATGCCATGCCCGCCTGCAGAAAAGTACCATCATGATATGACGGGACAGGCACTTTAAGCCCTTCTAGGCATGACAGAGCCCAAATAGTGTTGTAGGCACCAACTTTTGCCTTATAGTGTTGTGGGCGCCGCCATCAGCCCTCGGACGTGGACCCTGACATAAGCATACGACAACTACTACAATCCAGGAGGGAACTCACATCATCTATAGTAACGGATGTATGGTCACTTCCCTGTCTACTCCTTGTTAGGTCACGGCCTGGCACCATGGCATGCCACACCATTCACCAGAGTAGGATGGGACGCGACCACTTGCTGAACAAAGCCAGAGCATGGCCCTATCAGGATCGATGAACTTGCCATCCCTGGCACCGTCTGCCATGTCAGCAGGTCAGGCTCAAGGGGAAAAGGAAGACCTGGCACCTTTGAAGGACCTTCTCTACCTCTGGGTTTTTCCTCTTTGTCCCATCTATAATCCCTGTTCCCCCTTGGGCTATAAAAGGGAGGGCAAGACTCCCCACTAAGGGGACGGATCAATTCGACACACAACTAAAAGGACCTAGGATGTCGCCTAGAGGGGGGTGAATAGACGTTTCTGAAAATTAACACCTTTAAATGCAGAAATAATTAGAAAAGGGGGTTTCCAAAATGGAAACTCCAAATTAAGAGTAATACCACACCTCACAAGTTAGCCACAGAGTAAACAAGGTATAAAGAATATATCTAAAAGCTACAACCCTACAACACAAAGTTATAACAGAGATCAAATAATATTCAGCCCTGAGCTCTAATACCGGACGTGTCCGGTATACACAATTTCTACAGATCAGCCCCAAACTTGCTCCTTTCGATTGCTATCTTCAAACCAAACTGCAGGCACCTACAGAGATGAGAATATACATAGAGAACCTACACGAGAGCTGGAGCAACACAAATATCAAATGGAATGCGAATTGAGACATGATATTTGTTTTACCAAAGTTTGGACTCGTTCGAGTCCTACTCTCCATTGAGGGGGCTGCGGGTGACCCAGTGAAGGTCAGCCCTAGAGGGTACCATGAAGGTCACTCTAGCCAGAGTCTTTTTCAACTCCTTTTCCTCTTTCCACTAGTTGATTCCGATGTGGTGAAATCGACCGTTACAAACTTTCCGAGGCACACCACAATCTCTCGGGTGCTCTCCGGCGACGCCTAACCGTCTAGGACCGAAGAGTCCAAAAGTAACAAATGTGAATCACGAGATTGACAATATGCATAAGTGCTCAAATGGTTGGATTGCTCTTTTATTGAATTTCACTCAACCCACAATTTAATTTGGCAAATTTGATTAAACACTCACTAAGAGAGGGTTGGGAGAGTTGGCAAAGCTCAAAAACGTGCTAGAGGATCAGTAGAATCAGCAGCCTCCAAAGGTGGAGGCTTGGGGGTATTTATAGCCCCCTTAGAAAAACTAGCCATTTTATAGTTGTTGCCATACCGGACACGCATACCAGACACGTCCGGTATGACTTACACTACGCCAATGATAACTAAGTTACAGTGATATTGTGAGGCGTTGGAACTCCCGATGAATATTGGAACTCCCGACCATCAGAACTCCCGATCGTCGAAACTCCTGACCCTCAGCATATTTTGAAAACTAGGTAACTGAGTTGAAGTTTGTGAGGTGTCAGAACTTCCGACCCTCAAAGCATTTTGAAAACTAGCCGTTGGCCTCTGGTCGTTCATACCGGACATGTCCGGTATGACCAGGACAGTGAACCTCTGAGTCAGTTAAGCGCGAAACATCGGAACTCCCGACCTATACCGGAACTCCTGACCGTCAGAACTTCTGACCCACATCAGAACTCCCAACGAATCAACCCGAGAATAATAAGAATTTTATCCTAGCTAGGCACATACTGGACACGTCCGGTATTGCCAGACCAGCAAAAACAGATTAGGTCTTTTGTCTCTCAAACACTCAAAACTCACATGAGTTGGCTTGAGCACTTATGAAACATTATCTATCAACATGATGCATCCCTCTTAATAGTATGATATTCCTATTAACTCAAATTTAAAAGTATAATGAATTTAAACCTATTGAGTTGATCTTTTTCAACCGAAGCTGTGTATTCCAATCTTCATCAAGTGAGGGTGCCAACATGTTGATATTGATCTTTTCACTTAAGCATAGCCATCTTGAGCACGTGACTTGATTCCATTCATCAAATTTGAGTAATCTCAAATGTATAAAGTCACTTCCATCAAACACTTCAATAGTGATTTGATCCTTCACATTAACATGACCATCATAAGTTGATTAGTACCTCAACTAAATACAAGTACTTCCTTCTTCACCCTAGCTAGGTTCTTCAGCCGCCAAGCCATCGCTTACCCTTCATCCTTGCTTAGTACCTCAAAGCCTTTCCTTGCTATCTTCACCATCTCAAGCCATCAAGTCACATCTTGTACTGAATCAACCATTCATTTGTATTGTTATCTTTTTCATTTCAATTTAGCAAGCTTCAAATATGAGACCATTCCATATGCAATCTCTCATGTCTCATTAATTAATTCTTACGAGCTTATTTTTACACAGTACATGGAAATCCCACAATAAATAAGCCTTTAAATGAATTTCATTTACTTTATTGTCTTGTGCTTGAACTAGATTGTTTATACAACAACACATCATTTTGGCTTTCATTAAGTACCTGTGAGATAACCTATTACCTGTCCACACTTAGTAAATGGTTAGACCTTTAATCATGTTGTCATTCAATCATCCAAAACCCACTAAAGGGCTAGATGCACTTTCAATCTTCCCATTTTTGGTGATTGATGATAACTTGATTAAAACTTACAAAAGAATATAAATATTTAAGCTTTTGGGTTCAATGATTTATGAGAGGCTCCCCTTAATATGTGCTTATGATTAGAATTCACAAAATGATCTCAAATGTCAATTACACATACTAAAACATATAGGAGACTCTCCCTAAATCATTGCATCCATGGGGTGCATGTGTATATGATAAGTAAAACTGTGATGCATATGACAAAATATACCACACAAGAATAAATATAAAGACATCACATCAAATATTTTCATTCTAGCATGCATAGTCCTTATAAAAATAAATATAACACATGTATGTCACACATAGACTCGTTACATATTTTCTCAAGTCCACAAGCCACTAATATAATATAAATAAAGATCATGTCTCAATAGATACATAGATAAAGCATAAGTGAGTCTTATCTCTCACATGATACAATCTGGCTCAAAAGATTACATTAATAAAGCTCAGAAATTAAAAAAGAGTCAAGAAACTACAACCTGCAGTACATATCTTCAGGTACAAAGATAAGCAAATGAAACTATCTTGAAGCTTTAATCAGTCTCTCTCCCCATTTATCATCTATCACCACAAAGGTCCATCAATGACATACTAAGGACAAAGGGGCTGTAAGCTATCTCTGAAAGCTGTGATCACTCATCATCATCTTCATCTCTACCAGCATCATCATCATCTGAGCGTGTAGCACCGGCTAGATGAGAACCACCCACACCAGACAGGTCATAGAAACTACCTGTGAGGTCACTCCACCGGTCTAAAGCATACTCGTCTGTAGCACTGGGACGTGGCTGAGAGTGAGTAGGCACTTGTGCTTATAGTGGTAAAGTGTCAGGGTGCTCTGGAGCCTGCTGCTGCTGCTGTCGCTAAAGGAACTCAACAAACTCTACGTCATACCTGCCCTACTACTGCTCCTCAGTCTCAGGCTCACTAGCTACCTCATTTGATAGTGGAGACCTAGGAGGATCAAGCTCAAGTCTAGAAGCAATCTGCTTCAAAGTCCGAGTATCCTTCCTCCTAGCCTCCCTCTCCTTCTGCTGATAGCACTGAACATCTTGCGAATAGGAGAAGGATGACTATGGTGACGTGAAAAAGAATGTGAAGGAGCATGTGGTAGAGGAGAAGATTGTCCAACTGTTGCACCACCTACAGGTGAATCTACCTCTGGTGCTGCTGCTCCTCCTCCTAGTCCTACTGGAGGTACCCCAATCTCTGTCAAGTCATCTATAATCTTTAGGACTTTATGCTTCTTGTCATACTCAAATGTGTGTCCTATGACCTTCTCAATCATAAACATGATGTAAGGTGTAAATCCATAGCCCTTGAGGGGCCTCTCTCCCACACTCCTAATCTCTAACCAAATAAAGTCAAACACACTAAATGGCTGAGCATCAGGTGCCATCCTATGGAGCAGGTTCCTAGAATAATCTACAATGTTACCCTTATCTCCACCCTTGCTATCAATAGTCTTCCTGAACATCCTGTCTAGGTATCTATAAGTAGGGTGAATACCTAGAACCTTCCCCACTGCTCCTCTCTCACCTCCTGGTGGATACATATAGGCAAGCTGCTTAGGAGGAAACACCTGCTTAGTGTGGATCCTATCTCTCTAGAGGTCCTCCTCTGAGAAGCCAAGAAAAGCTGCAAAGGCATTGTAGTCAACACTGTACCACTGGCCTTTAGGCATCCAATGCATACGCCTTAGCTCCTCTTCCACAAATAGAGACTTTAGAGTTCCAATCATGCATAAACTCCATGAGCATGTATACATCTGTGTGCTGACAAGTGGCAATAGCATAGTCAATGGAGGACTTCCATAGCTCTCTGACATGTTTCCAATCTATCCACTAAGACTTGGCTACCATAGGATTCCTAGCAAGTATCACACTAGTATAATAATCCAGATGGAACATAGTGTGAAAGCGATGATCGTACTGAATCCTAGGTAAACCCCTGGGATCAATCCTCCTATGATCTCTTGCTCTCATAGTCATACCCTTTCCTTTGTAGTTGACTCTAACAACATAGATGGGTAAAATGGGAGCATGTACTTCAAGAAGGCCATAGTCCATGCCCTGACCTAGGTGGTGCACTAGAGGTGCCTGCTGCTCCTCCTCTATCTCCTTAGAGCTATCACCATCATCTGACTCTTTGTCTAAGTCTTTATCAGTGCTCTTTCTTTTCCTATGCTTAAGTCTATAATCCTCAGTTTCATCACCAGAAGAGGGGCTACTATCACCATCACCACCCACTTTGTGTTGTGGAGCACCCCTAGTGGCTCTAGAGGGTCTCCTGCTATTGCCCTGCTCCTGCTGACTAAATCTAGGATGCATTTCCTATCTTACCTTCTTGTGTTTCTCCAAAGCTAGATCATGCCTATGCTTGGACATAGGCTCCTATCTCCCGCTCATAGTTGTTGTCCTATATCCAAAGATTTGCAAGGAATTTTAGATACATGCCCAAAAGATAGCTTATTTTAGTTGAAACATAGAAATAAGAGTAATTATGCTATGCTTTGTAATCACCTCAACCAAACTAGGTCAAAAAGATTCACAAAACACAATAGACAATTAAACTTAGTCCTAAGAATCAACCACCGAGAAGATTGAAACAAGGGAGCAAAATCTGCTCTAATGTCCCATATACTGGACACGTCCGGTATGAGTGGACAGCAACCCTAACCGGGGTCCTTCGCTCAATCTTCAACCAATCCAATCCAAACTTTGGGCATTGCTTCTAGACAGGTAATGTAGCATCTCTACCGAAGGAATTCCAAAATCATGCCCTAACCGCTTAGATCGGATGAGGTCCGGGATTAGGGTACCATGTGAGAGTGAATGAAGATATGATTGGAAATCTAAGTCCCGGAGTCTTCGATCTTGATGCAAATCTCCTCCGATCCAATCTCCCTCTCTTCCTTTTCATGGTGGAATCACTCGATCGCAATATGGTGGAACAGAGGTGGCGGTGTTGGCTTGGAGGAGAGAAAAGAGAGATAAAGGATCAGTCCGAAGGGGTACCGGCCATTTTTATAGCCCCGCTCATACCGGACACGTCCGGTATTTGCAGGCTGGCTGATCTTTTTTCAAATTTCATTTACTTAATTCTAATCCCCTTCTATATCATTTCTTGATCCAAAAACATGTATGTCCTTGATCCAAACAAGGTGTAAATACTTTTCTTATCCAAATGCCATGAGTAACACTTCTCTTTTCCAAATATTTGGCATATTGATTTTGATCACTTGAGAGAGAGATTGTGAGACATAGTAGATTGTGGACTTAAGAAAGCCATGTCATGTGTAATTAGCCAATCAAACAATCAAGGAGAGCTATAATTATCACATGACAAGACTAGGTCACAAAGACCAAGATTCAAATAGTTTTTCAAATTCACACCACATACACATGCTAGTAATGAGTTTTGAAAAACATCTCTCCTATGTCACACAAATGCACATTCTAACATATAAAGGGCCTTAGATGCACTTACAATGCATGTATGTAAAAACATACCTTTGACTTGAGCCCACAAGAATACCACTAAGAAGATACATAGCATGATAATCTTTATGTTGACCTTAATTGCCAAATAATCATACTGGATATGAAATCACTTTTTCTTCCAAAGGACCACAAAGAGTGCTAGATAAATCTATTAGTCCACAAGGTGCAAAATAGAAACCGAGCCCCCCCTAAATAAGTGCTTTAAGTAATTTAAATGACTTTTAACTAGCACTTTATTCTATTACGAATTTGGGAGTCAATTTTCTATTTTGAACCACAACCAAATAATTTTCCATATTTAAATTTGAGTTTAAGAGATGCTCACAATCCACTTAGTTTTGATAAACCACAAGCTTCTGAGTAAATTAAGGATATATGAAAATATATGGATCAAAGACTCAGTTGTAATCCTATCAGTGTTCTGGTTTCTGCAATACTAGACACGTCCGATAGGTGTACCAGACACGTCTAGAATACGTAGAACAGAAACACTTGCTTTCTGTCTCTGTCCATACTGGACATGTCCGATAGGTGCAGGACAGAAGCAAATAACCCGCTGCTTGTGATTCTTCATTTTAGCGATAGTATTTATTTTATGCCCTGCATCTCAACAAATAAATTGCTCCACTAGAGAGCCATTAAAAACATCATATGGCAAAATAAAATATTTTTCAATTAGCCACTTTCAATATTTCACAAATATGCCTATTTGTGAACTATTGAACACAAAACGAACAAGGTGGCTATCCTATAAGGTTTATGTACTTGTTACAAATGGTGAGGATGAAATATATGATATATTCATTGAATTATCTTCGGGTCAACCATATAAGAGATTGTGATAAGAATTGGTTGATAGATTGAGTGAATATTATCAAATTGCTTGCTCAACCACCCCAAAGCCTTCATCTCATCACCAAGTACCTACATCATTAACCTAAGCACACTTTGGTACCCAACTCTTGTTGGGTCCTTTTGGGTTAGTCAACAAGTGCTTAGGCATCCAAATGGCTTTAGCACTAGTTTGTGGTGAACACATCACCTTGCTAGTGTTAGCTCCATTTGTGGTCTTCCTAAGCATATCATTATAAACAAATGTGTTTGGCTTAGGAGCGTTACCATTTGGGCATTCATAGCTTAAATGCCCCTTTCTTCTACAAGCATAGCATATGCGGCCTTTGTTTGCTCTTTGCTTGTTTTGCTTGTATGGACATCTATCAACCTTGTGGCCCATCTCATTGCATCCATAGCATCTTCTTGTTGCAACTTGGGCTTCCTTTCTTGCCTCTTGGTACATTGGGCATTTCTTGGTAGGATGCCCCAATTTCTTGCTCATGAGACAAGCGCTTTGTCCATCACTTTTCTTTTGGTTGGCCAACTTGTTTGAGGCCTTTTGTTTAGCCACTTCACACTTGTCAGACCAACTCTTATGTGGACACATTGCCCACTCATATTCATATAATCCACAACCATAGCATAACCTTTTTCCATGTTTCTTGCTCTTGGTTGTGTTGGCCTTACTTGAAATATGATTCTTTTGTTGGGCTTTGGAGGAAGCAAGGTTTGAACCCTTCTCAAGTTTCTTCACCATATTATCATGGTTATCTTGAGAAGGTTGTGCTTTCTCCCTACCCTTCAACCGAATCATATCTTTCTTTAACCTTTTCACCTCTTCTTTGAGCTCTATGTTTTCTATAAGATTTAGCTCAATCAAAGATTGGCTTGCTTGAGGACCACACTCATTAATACAAGAAATATTTAATTGAGATGGTGTACTAGTGAGTGAATGTGTGAGAGGTTGAGAAAATTTTACTGATGTGATCACAACCTTATGAGCTACCTCAAGCATGATGCTTGATTCTACTACTTCCTCATGAGAGCACTTTAGATGAACATAGTTTGCTTGTAGCACATTATACTTGCTTGATAGTTCATCTAGCCTTTCCTTGAGCTCAAAGTTTTTCTTCTCTAGTGGTGAAACACTAGAAGAGGAGTTAGTAACTAAAGCATGCTCAATTGATAATTTTTCATACCTTTCACTTAGAGCCTTTAGTTCTTCCATCTTGGAGATGAGAAACAATTCTTGCTTTTGAAGTGATTGCTCTTGCTTCTCAATCTCTTCTTCAAGCTCATCATTCTTTTCAACTATCTTCATGATGATGAACTTGTCTTTGCGGTTGAGATGATCAAGGTTGTAGTTGTCTTCAACTTCAACATCACTCTCATCTTGATCATCTACTTGTGCTTTCTCCTTTTCTTGATCTTTCTTGTTACTCTTTTTCTTGCTTTTCTTGGCCATGAGACACAAGTGATGAGTATCATGAGATACTAAGGTTGACTCATCACTTGGTCACCACCGGGCTTGAGCATCGTTGTAAACAGCTACTTGTTGTTCTGCTACCTCGGCCATACCGGACATGTCCGATAGGCATACCGGACACGTCTGGTATGTGCTAGCAGACAGCAAGTCATGCGCTGCTTGCACTTCTTGCTCTAGCTTAGTGCTCTTGAGGTCTTGTGATGCTTCTTTGCTGCATGAAGACACAATGGACATACTTTCTATTGACTCGATCTCAAGTGCATCATCACATTTGGATTTTCTGTATAAATCAAAAGGTCTAGTCCAAATGAGATGAGCACTCTCCGGAGGTGGTTGTCCATTGAAGATTGCCTCATCTTGAACCTCTACACTCAATGTACTCAAAATGATATTAATAGCTTGAGCATTGAGTTACACGCACATCTCTTCCTCTTTTGACAAATTTTTGTAGTTGCTCCAATCAACTATAGGAAGAGGTATGCTTGCATCCACAATATGCTCAATAAGAGGACTAATATTCCTAAAAGCATTGAGTACATGAATTGACCAAGATAGAAAGTTTGAACCATCATTTTGGAGAAGCACCGGCTCCAACTCGATAGGCGTCGACATCTTTTTCTCATGGCGGTGAAGCTTTAGGTGAGAACCTTGCTCTGATATCAATTGAAAGGACCTAGGATGCCGCCTAGAGGGAGGTGAATAGGTATTTCTAAAAATTAACACCTTTAAATGCGGAAACAATTAGAAAAGGGAGTTTCTAAAATGGAAACTCCAAATTAAGAGTAATACCACACCTCACAAGTTAGCCACAGAGTAAACAAGGTATAAATAATATATCTAGAAGCTACAACCCTGCAACACAAAGTTAGAACAGAGATCAAATAATATTCAGCCCTGAGCTCTAATACCGGACGTGTCCGGTATATACGATTTCTATAGATTAGCCCCAAACTTGCTCCTTTCAATTTCTATCTTCAAATCAAACTGCAGGCACCTACAGAGATGAGAATATACATAGAGAGCCTACATAAGAGCTGGAGCAACACAAATATCAAATGAAATGCGAATTGAGACATGATATTTGTTTTACCAAAGTTTGGACTCGTTCGAGTCCCACTCTCCGTTGAGGGGGCTACGGGTGACCCAGCGAAGGTCAGCCCTAGAGGGTACCATGAAGGTCACTCTAGCTAGAGTCTTTTCCAACTCCTTTTTCTCTTTCCACTAGTTGATTCCGAGGTGGCGGAATCGACCGTTACAAACTTTCCGAGGCACACCACAATCGCTCGGGTGCTCTCTGGCGACGCCTAACCGTCTAGGACCGAAGAGTCTAAGAGTAACAAATGTGAATCAGGAGATTGACAATATGCACAAGTGCTCAAGTGGTTGGATTGCTCTTTTATTGAATTTCACTCAACCCACAATTTGATTTGGCAAATATGATCAAACACTCACTAAGAGAGGGTTGGGAGAGTTGGCAAAGCTCAAAAACGTGCTAGAGGATCAGCAGAATCAGCAGCCTCCAAAGGTGGAGGCTTGGGGGTATTTTGTAACACCCTCGGTGTTACATTGTACTGTTCTTGCTAAACATCGCATGAGCATCATATTTATGTGCATATGTGTACAACATGAATTATAAATCAATGTTGGACACTTGAAACATTTATGCGAAACGTGAAACAATGTTACACGTCATGTCACTTGATTGAATTTTTGTCGAACAAAAATGTATAGAACATTTTGCGAACGATGATGAAATAGGTGCAGTCGGGGACAAGGATAACTCGCTAGTACATCCTGTAGAACAGATTTGGGTTTCAACGTGAAATCATTCGAACCGACATCGTTTCGCGTAAGTTTTAAAAAGTGTCGACGAAGCCATTTCTGACCATGTGTGTAGAGCGATCAGCTTAGGAGGTTGCGCGATGTCATGACTTCGTTGGGTAGCTTGAGGTACCATCTTGCGCATCGAACAATTAGTTTGGCATTTGGAGCATTGCGTACAAGTTTTCTAACTGCCTTAAGCTCTAGGCGCATGGCCTAAACTCTAGGCGCGGTCACCACTTGGCCTGGCACCACTACAAGCTTGCCAGCGCATTGCTATGCCGGCCATGTCCCGCAACCGCGCCGGCTGCGCCTACCACCGTGCATGTGCACGCGCACGGCCTTGCGCTACGTGCTGAGGTCGTCTGTCACCGCGTGCTAACCGTGGCCATCGCCGCTGCTGGCCATGTCCACCGCTACTGGCTCACTCAAACATGTGCACGCCGATGCGCCGGCCACATCCGCACTACCACCATGAAGGCACACGCTCGCAGAGTCTTGGCGCGGCTGCCTTGTCTGCCTGTTGGCACTTGTTGGCACACGGGTCACAGCACCATGGCTGATGCGTTGTGCTTGGGCCACCGACCAAGCTCTGTCATGCCATGCCCTACCCTGCTTTGGTCGGAGGCATGTCAGGTCCTACGCTACATGCCGCCAGCGGCCACACATGGCACTGCTCCGCTGACTCACCTTGGCTGCTCACACGAAGGACGATAGCCTGCACCACCATCACCTCCGTGTCACTCGCACTGTGTTTTTCTTATCTGGCGCTGCCCGCTACGACGCCGTGCCGAGCCACATCGGCTTACAACCACGGCCGTGCAGACAGTCACCTAGAGCACGTCCCGCTGTCCCCCATCATGGTGCGTGTTTCTTTGTTATGTTGACATCTGCAGCCGAACCAAGCCAAGCCATGCCAGGACCCCCTGCCTCCGCTATAGCCATGACCGGCGGGACCTCCTTCATTCAATTCGCCGTGACCGCAGCAATCTAATCAAATTCATCGCTGCCTCGGCTCCGTTGGGTAACTAGTCATGCAACCATCCCCACATCACTGCCTGTGTCCTCGTGCTATGCCCTAATTTTGAAATGTCGTGCCATCGGGTCCTTAAGACCAGGGCGGTCTGCATCGTCGGCTAACCATGCGACCAAGGCATCCCGATCCAATTCCTTACTCTACTAGCCTCTCATCCAGTTGGGTGTCACCATGCTCACCAAAGTCTAAGCCCTACCACCATGTAGCAGTCCCTGGCACAGCCGTGCCACCGCCGTGCATCGCCGCACCACCTCGCTCGCACGCGGCCAGCTCACCTCGGGCTTTCTCCAGCCAGGCTGTCAACATGAAGGTATCCGTGAGTAGTCCCTTGAGCTCTCTAGCTTAGTTGCTTGCTCCGTCTTCACAGTCACTCATGGGAATGTGCCCGCCTTCGTAGGGAAGGGACCACCGCCGGGGAGGAGGCTTGGCACGACGCCCCTGTTCACTGTAAAGCCTCCAGTCATTGTGCTTTGTCCCCAAGGTAATCATCGGCCCCTTAGTTAGGCCTTAGTGGCTCGGGTGATGCCGGCATGGCCACCTGATGCCCACACCATCACGCTAGTGCGCGCACGGGTGCCGAGGGACGTCGCCACAGTAAAGAAGGAGAAAGGGGAGGGTGCAGCTGTAAAAGCGTAGACTAGCAAAATAGTGCCTTAGAGCTCGCTGTAAATACATAGTAGTTCGGGGGTGTCCTTACATATTTGCGTCGCGCGTGGGCCTCTCCCGTCGCGGGCCGTGGGATGGGCCGAGGGGTAGGATTCGGTTTCCTTATTTTCCAGAAGAATAGAAATGTTTATTTATTTTAGTTATGAGTCGAACTTCGATAAATCGATAAATCATAGTAAATTGCGTAGTTGTCCAAAAATAGTGAGACTAATTTTGTTAGGTTCGCAAAAATACCATCTACTTGATAGTATAGTTGGATTGCAGTTAGCTATGACGAGTATTGGGTCATAAATTCAAAACTAGAGAGCTAATATTAGGTAGGTTATTACTTGTAGGAATATTGGTGGATAATTGGTGATAGATATAGCCACAAAAATTTTACAATAGGTCCACTAGGTTGTCATGTACTTGCTGTAAATTTTGTAGCCTTAGAATGAGTTGTTAAATAAAATAACTATTGCTCTTGTTTTATTGTATCTAGATTAAATCGGCATTAGGACTAAGAATAACCGTAGTTGTGATAATAATAATGAATGTCATACCTCAAACTTACCGGCAATAATAGATGACTTACCACCGTATTATTAAACATTGCATCATCATTTCATGTAGATCATGAACTGGTAGACTTCGTGCCCGTCGGCGAGTCAGAGTACGACGAGGTGATCGAGGAGTACAAGGAGAAGATCCTCGTGCAGGGGGAAGCCCAGGAGCCTGTTGATGCTGACCCTGTTGACCCAACGCCTGCCCAAGGCAAGCCCCGGAGCATAATCTATATTTTTATGATCACTATATATATATATATATATATATATATATATATATATATATATATATATATATATATATATATATATATATATGTGTGTGTGTGTGATGTGCATTTAAGTTACAGGTATTTTATGGAAACTACCTGTATAAATGTATCTACCCATGAGTCCTACTAGTACAGGTCGAGTAGCTGCTATGCTCAGGATATCGATAGCGTGAGTAACCTATTGTTACTCGCAAATAGGTGATAAAATATGATCACTCATGATAAAATGGTGGAAAGAAAAATGGTGACTGGACAGGGATATGGTTTGGGTACTGGTGGGTGTAAAGGGTTGTGTCCTACGGCCAATGGGGCATGACTTGGTTACATTTTTTCCCTATCCACGTCGATTAAGGACTGGTCGTTGTAATGGACGCTAGGCAAGTCACAGATCTATTATCCCGATGTGCATACTTGGGTATGGGCGCAGGGAAGACTTGTTGCTCTCTTATCGTGGATCCGGCTCTTTTTGGACCGACTGATTGAAGGCGAGGATGGTGGAGGTCCTTGCACCACATGGAGTTCAGGACTCAGGGGTGGGGGCTTGGAGTCCAAGTTTGGATGGGGACCTAGACACCCAGGATAGGAGAGTGATGGGTTAGTCCTACTTGTGCCTAGGGTACAAGCGGGGCGTGTGTTTTGGGGCACCCAGTTGGGCACATTGGTTCACGAATCGCTGCCGAGTCGGTACGACTTGTCTTAACTCTAGCATCGTCATAAGAACTGAAAGTTGAAAGGAGAAGACATGGAACTGATTGCTCAACTCTTGCTTGAAAGTAGAATAGGTGCTTATATAGACTGGCTAGATGATAATTTAATACGGCTTATAATAAGACATAAATAAGGACTCACTATTAGCGTTGCTTCCTGCTAAAGAAAACCAGCAAACCATAAAGCCTGTCATATTCCTTGGAGTCGGGAAGTTATTCCCACTAGTCGGATAAGTCTTGCGAGTACATTGTGTACTCAGGGTTTATTTACCCCTATTGCAGGTGATGCTTGAAGAGTACCTTTGTGTGGAGGATCCTTCTGGTGGGCTCAGACAGAATCCTCGCCCTTATCGCTAGTTGTTATTTTAAAAAATTCCGCTGTTTATTATTTCGCACTCTGGTATTTGGTATTGTAATAATGTACTTTTTAAGAAACTTGGATGTATGAAATGAACTGGTATTGTAACTCATTCTCATTATTAGATCCTTGAGAAAAATGTGGATCTTTCGGGTTCTCCATCGGGGTGTGCTCGACGGACACCGCTCGCTGTAGCCTGCTTCCAGGGTGCTTAGTGTCTGATGAAAGACGAGTGCCTCCGTAAGTATACTATTTCAGGCGGTTCTGCCACATATTTATAGCCCTCTTGAAAAAACTAGTCATTTTATAGTCGTTGCCATACGTCTAGTATGCATACCAGACACGTCTGGTATGACTTATATTGCGCCAACGGTAACTAAGTTATAGTGACAATGTAAGGTGTTGGAACTCCCAATGAATGTCGGAACTCCTGACCATCGGAACTCCCGACTCACGTCGGAACTCCCGACTCTCAGCATATTTTGAAAACTGGTTAACTGAGTTGAAGTTTGTGAGGTGTTGGAACTCCCAATGCATGTCGGAACTTCCGACCATTGGAACTCCTGACTCACGTCGGAACTCCCGACCCTCAAGGCATTTTGAAAACTAGCTGTTGGCCTCTAGTTGTCCATATCGGACACATCCGGTATGACCAGGATAGTGAACCTCTAAGTCAGTTAAGCGCAAAACGTTAGAACTCCCGACCTATGCCAGAACTCCTGACCTTCAAAACTTCTGACCCACATTAGAACTCCCGACGAACCAACCCGAGAACAATAAGAATTTTATCTTGGCTAGGCACATACCGGACACGTCCGGTATCATGTCCGGTATTGCCAGACCAGCAAAAACAAATTAGGTATTTTGTCTCTCAAACACTCAAAACTCACATGGGTTAGCTTGAGCACTTATGAAATATTGTCTATCAACATAATGCATCCCTCTTAATAGTACGGCATTCCAATTAACTCAAATTTAAAAGTATAACAAATTTAAACCTTTTGAGTTGATCTCTTTTAACCGAAGCCGTGTATTCCAATCTTCATCAAGTGAGGGTGCCAACATGTTGATATTGATCTTTTCACTTGAGCATAGCCATCTTGAGCACGTGACTTGATTCTATTCATCAAATTTGAGTAATCCTAAATGTATCAAGTCACTTCCATCAAACACTTCAATAGTGATTTGATCCTTCACATTAATATGACCATCATAGCTTGATTAGTACCTCAACTAAATGTAAGTACTTCCTTCTTCACCCTAGCTAAGTTCTTCGGACGCCAAGCCGTCGCTTGCCCTTCACCCTTGCTTAGTACCTCAAAGCCTTTTCTTGCTATCTTCACCATCTCAAGCCATCAAGTCATATCTTGTATTGAATCAACCATTCATTTGTATTGTTATCTTTTTCATTTCAATTTAGCAAGCTTTAAATATGAGACCATTCCATATGCAATTCCTCATGTCTCATTAATTAATTCTTACAAGCTTGCTTTCACACAGTACATAGAAATCCCACAATAAATAAGCCTTTGCATGAATTCCATTTGCATTATTGTCTTGTGCTTGAACTAGATTATTTATACAACAACACATCATTTCGGCTTTTATTAAGTACCTATGAGATAACCTATTATCTATCCACACTTAGCAAATGGGTTAGACCTTTAATCATGTTGTCATTCAATCATCCAAAACCCACTAAATGGCTAGATGCACTTTCAACAACACACAGCCAAGCAGCAACTAAGCTCTTGGCATTATTTCGACTATTCCATCAGAGACTTGGGATATGTCCCTCTCTCGACCGTTTGTACCCCCTACTACGAACCTTTTTCAGTGCTAATAACACAAGCAGCAGCAAACTAGACGTAGGGACATTCTGTCTGAACCAGTATAAACCTTATGTCCTTTAACACACCATCCGGACCTAACACGCAACAAATATAAATTTACTAGTTGGTGTTTATTCGAAACATCGACAAACGTATGAACACAAGATCACACCTTCGTCTCTACTATACCGATAGTACACACATTTATCAGCTTCATTCACAACAAAGCCTACAAGATGTCAAAGTTCTATCGAACTTCTCATTCCATTACTTAGGAGCTTGTTTTAGACCATATAAGGACTTCAATAATCTACACACTTTGCCTTTTGACCGTTTGCTATAAACTCATTTGGTTGATCCATATAGATCTCCTCCTCTAACTCTCCGTTTAGAAAAGTTATCTTAACGTCCATCTTATGAAAGAGAAGACCATGTGAGACGGCCAGAAAAAGTAACACTCGAATTGTAGTTAATTGAGCAATAGGTGAATAAGTATCGAAGAAATCTTCACCTTCTTTTTGGTATAACCCTTGGCCACAAGCCTTGCCTTGTACCTCTCAATAGTACCATCAAGCCTAAGCTTTTTCTTGAACACCCATTTGCATCCTATAGGTTTACACCCATAAGGACGTTCAACAACTTCCCAAGTTCCATTAGACATAATTGAATCCATCTCACTCTGTATTGCTTCCTTCCAAAGGTTAGCATCAGGAGAGAAATATGCCTCTTCAATTGTTCTTGGTGTGTCATCCACAAGGTACACAATATAGTCATCACCAAAAGACTTTGCAGTCCTTTGTCTCTTACTCTTTCGAGTAACTAGAATGTCATCCTCCTCAGGATTTTGCACATGGGGTTCCTCGATATGTTCTATCAGAATAAATTGCTCATGGGGTATTATATAGGTGCATTTTTCATAGGAAATTCACTTTCAAAAAATGTAGCATCTCTAGACTTCATTATAGTACCAACATGCATATCGGGTACTCTAGAATTTATTATTAAGAACCTATATCCAATGTTGTGAATAACATAACCAAGGAATATATAGTCAACAGTTTTAGGCACAAGTTTGTGTTTTCTTGCTAATTGGCACATTCACCTTGGCTAAACAAGCCCAAGTGCGCAAATAAGAGAGATTTAATCTTTTCTTCTGTCATTCCTTGAATGGTGTGATTTTTTTATTCTTTGTAGGAACTCTATTCGGGACATGATATACTATCAAAATAGTATCACCCTATCATTCCTTAGATAGTCCCGTTGTCTCTAACATGGCATTAACCAACTCAGTTAGAGTGTGGTTCCTTCTATCGGCAATCCCATTGGATTGTGGTGAGTATGGCGGTGTCCTCTCATGAATAGTTCCATATTCTATGCAGAATTCAGAAAACTCACTTGAAAAGTATTCTCCACCACGATCAAACCTTAACCATTTAATTTTCCTCAAGTTGATTTTCTACTTCAACTTTATAGGTCTTAAAATAATGCAACGCTTCATCTTTTGATTTTAGCAAGTACACGTAGCAAAATCTAGTACAATCATCTATAAATGTCATGAAGTATCTTTTGCCATCTTCAGTCAACTCGCCATTCATCTCTCACAAATCGGAATAAACTAGTTCTAATGGCGCCAAGTTTCTCGCCTCCGCAGCCTTGTGAGGCTTGCGAGGTTGCTTAGATTACACACATACATGTCACTTAAAACCTTTGACTAAATTAAATTTTAGGATTAAATTCAGATTTGCTAGCTGTGATAGACAAACAAAATTGACATGACAAAGCCGTGAATACTAAATATTTGACTCATCAAGGATAATAGCATTGTTCACAACCTTATTACACGCATCATCATGTAAAGATAAGCGGGACAAGCTTTCACAATCATAACCTTTATCAACAAATGTTCCATACTTTGATAGTACACATTTATTTAACTCAAAGACAATTTTATAACCATCTCGACATAATTGAAAGTCGCTAACTAGATTCTTTTTTATGGAGGGGACATGCTGCATGTTCTTGAACAACACCGTCTTTCCCGAAGTGAACTTCAGAATGACTATACCAACACCAAGAATACACGCATGGGACCCATTCCCCATCAGCAAGGCTCCAGTCCCGCTGGCCTGATAAGAAGAAAACAAAGAAGCATCAGCACACACATTTATGTTCGCCCCAGCATTCATCCACCACTTAGGTGAATGACAGAATGAAAGAACAATAGGTATAGAATTATTGTACTCATATGCTCCTCCTTCAGTCTCGCTAACAACCATATTTGCGGCCTTCTTTTCTTGTTTGAATTTGCAGTCTGGGCACGCAAGCAAGCCTCAGGAACCGTCGTCTGCATCTATGACACTTGCTTGGGTGTGTGTGCGATCAGGTTTTTGGGGAGCGTCTTCACGACTGCTCACTTCTTCCTAGTGATTGTCAATGTCTTCTTCTTTCTCGGATCGTCTACTTCCAGAGGACGTTCGAGGGACTGCACTATGAACATCGTCATGCATCAAATGTGGTCCGCGACATCGAGCAACGCACTATGTCGACTAGTGTGCGTGGAGCCGCCGGTTCCTTGAGCATGGGTCCCTTCGGTGGGTATAATTCTATTCTTGAATTTGTTAAATTTAATATCTTTTCCGCTATGATCTATATGTCGTTCATGTTTATATCTGCTACTAGTGCAAGTAGTAATATCACACACGTGCACATGTTGTCACCAATTTGCTATGAATTTTTTGGATTAAATTTAATATGAAAATATCTAAATTCCTAACAATACTGCTGGCCGAGAGAGGAGATTGATTCTACTCCTTCCATAAAATGAAGTAATTCTTAATTTCTAAAAGGGCCAAACGATTTAAAGTTTAACTACAAAGTTATATAAATATACTAATATTTATGGTACATACTATTAAATTAACTATAAAATCTATTTTCTAGTAAACTTAGTTAAAAACAAAATTTTAATATTATTTACTACAAACTTAGATAGAATTAAGTTAGTTTGACTTGTATATAAAATGTATAGTTGTATTCTTGAGGAAGTACTTTTTTGTTTGCTAGCAGGCTATACATGATTCATGCATGTCGCCACCACACAAAACAAAGGGACAATGGTATAGCATCGGCTCCCGTCAAAACAATCCTAACAAATGGCTTCTTTGATAGAGCGCTCTCTGTGTCTCCCCCGTCTCCGTTGCCTTTTTCATCGTGTCTCTCACTCAGGCTGCGACGGCGACGGCGACGGCGAGGTTCACGTCTCAGGTCAGGCGGCGAGGCGACACGCCACCGCATCAGCTAGGTCAGGGTCATGGCCTGCGCTGAGCGCCGTCGCTTGTCGCCTTTATTAAAAAATCTCTACTAATGATCGTTCTGCTCGTTTGATTTATAAACTATACTTTTTTAGCCGACGAATAATATTTTTCTCTTACAACAAATCAGCCAATAATACTTTCAGTCATGGCTTATCAGCCAAACGAACAAGGCGGATGCCCGGTTACTGTGAGGGGCATCTGATTTCTACCTCTCGGCCGTCAATTACCTTGCTGCTGCTGCAGCAGCATTGGCGCGCAAGGAGTTTTGGCTTCATTTGTCGTGAAAGTAGCAGCCAGAAGCCCAGAGACGTGAAACATCGTCTCATTCAGTGTTTTGAAAACCTGATTCCCAAACGAGAAACGTGGAGGAACTAAACTGAAAGTCTAGGATGCTCTCAATAGAGCATATTCATCTTTTTCACCATACATTTAGACTCTAGATTTTATGCCATGCTTTACTTTATTTGTGTAAATATCATATAGACACATGATATCACGACCTACAGAACAAGATCATACTAGTTGCCTCAAATGCATTACCAAAATAGAACATGTTCCTCGTTCCGATTACGTTGCTGAAAGAACAATACAAATAAATATTATCCCCTTCGTACGTACCACGGTTTTTACAAGTGACACCAATGTTCTAGGAATCTGGACGCTAAGGATAAAACATAGACCCCCACAATAAAAATTTGAACAGAAAGGTGCCTAAATTACAAGCTCTATATATACGATATCTCATTCGGGGAAAATTTAGCTGGTTTATGCTTGCGCAGGTGGTACACCGGTGCGGTATGTTTGGGTTCTGAACGCTGCTAGTGCAGGGAAGCAAGGTCACTCCAACTCCCTGTATTGAACATCTATGATATCAAATAAGTGACATTATATTCGTCATGAAATACATTTTTATAATAATATCTATTTGATGTCATAAATATTAACACTCTTCTATATATACTGGATCAAAAATTTAAATAGTCAAGAATCGCGTCATTTTCAGAACGGAGGTTAGCACTTGACACAAGCTGCTTCAACCTTAAGCTGTCACAACCTTAAGTTTGTCAACCCTATTCGAAGACACTTGAATGCTGGCAACAACTGAAACCCCAAGGCAGGCATCGTAACTACAGTTTATTCAAACCAAAACGGTGTGTCGCGAGAACAATATTTAGTTCCATCACTTAAATGTTCAACATCTGCATTTGGCAGAGCAAGGATGCACACCTATCACTGAATTACAAAATCGCATCGAACGTGTCAGAATGTTAGTGTGATCAGTTTTGAACAGTGCACTGGGGGGCTTGAGCATGCCGTGTAGGTATCTGGCCCTGTTGTAGCCTGCGGAAGCAGGTGGTCTGATTGATGCTAACAGCGAATGTGCCTGGCAGGTCGGCTGATTGCTACTCACAGTGAATCGCAGAGCAGGTTCAGTTCTTCGGTTTCTTTGGGACTGGAGGAGGTAAGCTTCCAGGCTTGGCACTTCGTTTGATGCCCAGGAAATGCTCGACCTGACGAAAAACCAGTCAACATCAGATCTCTGAATATATATAGCATTGTCCATCATTAAACAAGTAAGAATATTACAGAATACAACAGGGGATATCACAGGCCAACCTTTTTGTCCCCAAGCATGGGTGTTAGGCTCCCAGGTTGCTGTGTCTCCAAGGTAGCATAGTTGCCAGCATCACTTGTTTGACTAAAATAAACATAGATAAACTAGATTAGTCATCTCATCAGGAAAAAAATTGAGAAGTTATTACATAATAATACATACATAAGATGGCTATCAACTTCGATTGGAAGGGGATGATTAACAGTATCTCTATTGACAACACTCAAGCTCCCATATGAGCCATTGGATGAAAAAACAGATGGCTCATATTCTTATTTATATTGGGATCCCTCGTGTTCTATTTCTAAATTCATGAAGTTCCACAAATAACCATCCATGTGTCCATTTAGTTCCTCCAAAGTCTAAATTAAAGGCAATAATCCTTATCAAGTGGGTTTCCACTTGATACTTTTCCAAAGCTTAAAAGGCCAACATAAATAACTAGATAACAATTTTATATTAACTGATCAAGATTAATAAACAAAAGGAAATATTAGCAAAAGAAACAACTGTGTACCATAATGCAATACTGTATCAAGGGAGTAACATTTGTAAATATTTCGTTAAGGAATTCCAGGATATCAGAACAATTCGGCAAGCTTAGTAGGCTAGTGGCATCAATGAAAACTAAAATACAAAAGTGGAGGTTATAAGCATGTTGTGAGCATACCCTGTTTTTGCGTTGCCACTTAAAATGAGGTATGGTGTTTGGTTGCGAGATTGAGTCTCTCTCATCTTTTCCGCGGCCAATAATGGTGTGTCAGAAGATTTCATATGCTTGGTTTTCAGCTCATCCTCGTATCTCTTCTGGCGTTTTTCTTGTTTCATTTTACCTGGCCCCTTGCCATGAAATTTGTGCGAAAGATGACGGAATGCCTCCTTAGGTGTCATCTGAGGGGGAGAAAACACACATTGTTCAGGACAAGACAAACATTGTCATTTTTTCACATACAATCTCCCAGACATAAAATAAATTGCAAGAATAGCACCAAAAGAGAAATGATTATCATGTTGATGAAAAGAAGATAGTACTAACAATCTATATAAAGTTAGTTCTTGCCAAAATCATTAAAAATGCAAAATGCAATTCAGTAATTAATTTCTGTTGTGTCTATGCATCATGGAGACCCGGGTGGGAGTGGGCAGGACAGGACGTGGCTGAGTACTTACCACTCTACCAAATTCATCTATTCTTTCAATGCGAATGTCTTTAGGTCCATCCTCCACACCAATAAGCTTGCTCTTTTTCTTGTCTGTAGTTCTGCCTCCCCAATCTGTTCCCTCATTGAGGCTTCCTCGCTCCTTAAGAATCTTCAAAGCACCAGCTAAACCCTTGCCTACTGCAACTTCATGTATAACCTCATCCGGTTTGCCTCCATCCTCTTCAACCTTGGCTGGTATTTCTGTCAGAGCTTCCTCTTCCATCTCTGCCAACCCATTAGCGTCATCTTTTGCAAGATTACCTGAAGGCATGGCATCATCATCTACATCCATAAACACATCGTCTTCTGGCTTGCGTGTTCCTGGTAAAAGATAACAGCAGTAGTCAATACTTAAGAGCTCATTATCACTAGGACTTATAAACTCTATCACACATCTTCAAAAAATTATATGGAAAAACCTTCAAAGAGGTTACCTTGATTCAATTGTAGTCCCCACACGAACTCTTCCATCTCTGTGATAACAACCTTATTCTGTTCTGAATCTCCTTCTGCGGCTTCTGTATCCTCTTGGCTCTTGGTTGCAGTAGCCAGTTCAACTATGGACTGAGGACCAGAAGCGGCAGCCTCTTCCTGCTTCCTTAGGGCCAACTTTCTTGCTTGCTCCAGAGATTTCTGTAGATCTTCATAATCATCACCGAAAACAAGTTCTTCTTCAGCCGGTTTAGTAGGTGCAGTTTTCTCCTCGCGCAATGCTCTTGATGCCTCTTCAGCCTTTGCAATGGCAGTTTGATATGCACTATTTCTCTTTTCAGCATCAGCCGCTTGCTCTTCCTCCCTAGCGGACTGTCTCTTTCCATCGTTCCTGGACCCACGATCAGCGGCCCCCAATCCAGAAGCAATTGCTTCTGCCTCAAGTGCATCCAGATCCAGCTTCTCCTTCTTCCTCAGGGATTTCTTTTTCTTTGGTTTTTTAAATTTAAGCATTTCATCATGGGTAAAATAGTCTGTTGCCATCTTTGTGGTGGAAGTAAGGTCTTCTGTCTTTTTCTGAATATAATTACCTTCAATCCTTTTCCGGAGCTGGCAAAAAAAATGTCTATCAGTTCATGCAGTGCACCAGCAGAGTGTATTTGTATTATCCCAAGAAACAAGGGAGATGCCGCTAGTGAAATATTATGGTTTATAGGGCAAAATATAAATCACCTCTTCTAGCTTCTTTTCTGCTTCACCGGTGAAACGTCCACCTTCATCAAGTGTCACACCCTGATAAGTTAAAAGACAATACAATTACAGAAAATCCTGGAAATGCAAGCAAATGAAGCTAAACAGAATGTTTACCTCATCTTCCATTTGGTCATCATAATGTGACAGCATCGACTTCTTTGACAATGAATCATCGCTGAACCTACAAACAATCAATAAAATGAAGATTAGCGGACAAATCTATGAGACAATAGCAACAACCAACGACCATGTGTGAACTTACTTGTCATCATAAGTTCCTTTCTTCTTTGAAGCTTTATAAGCCTCATCTCTTTGTTTCTGCTCACCAATCTCAATGTTCTCAAGCATATCAGCATCTACAAATTATTTTCTTTTAGAGAAAATGGCCAGACTGAGAAAAGATGAGGGGGAGAGAGAGAGAGAGAGGAACCTTTACCTTCATTGATATCCCCATTGGCAAGAATACTCTGATCTTTGAGAGTCATGACAACTGCACCACCTTCCAAAACCTTATCAAGGCCATGAAGAACCTTAACACCAGATAAGTGGTCTGTTTTTCCCAAAACAAAAAACAAAGGCACTTGTAACCATGATTGCAATTCACAGTATATTAAAAACAAACAATTGTATCACCCCCAAAAAATGTAGCAGTTAGCCAACTATTAAAAGTTCCAAGAAAAAAATTCTTTGCGACCAAAGACTTGTATATCACTACCTCCAACTTGTGTGTCTTCCTCTTCATCATCATCGTCGTCACCATTTTCTGCCAAGATATTATCCTGACATCAAAACAGATTAAGGTTAGTGAAGGACACATAACTTATGACAATCCAAAAACAATTGGCAATAATAACCTGTTCCTCCAATGCTCGTGCAAGACGTAATGCTTTCTCCTTTTCAGCTTGCCTTTTTTCATCTAGTTTACGACTCTTTCCCACCCATGACAGTATCTCAGAAGCCCCATCATTACCGTCCAGTATTCCTCCTTCCTTTTTGTCCTTCAATCTTTCCTCCTTTGCCCTACAGGAAACAGCCTGATTTAGAAAATATTTGCAAGTTTCATTGCTTAATAGCAAGATTTGACAGCAAGAGGAAACATTATAACTCTAGCTTGATCATGATTTACAAGCTCTATTGCTTAATAAGTGATGGATGAAGATGGAAAAGAGGAGCAGAACCAAATCATGATATACTTAGCTGTACTTTGTTGAACAGAAACAGAGATTATTAGTTGATTCAGGAATGATATACAGACTACTAACAGATACACCATCCGTAGTTAAATATATGACATTTAGGACAAGCTAATTAGTTCTAAAAATGGAGGGAGTACAATATATGACAATCACGGATTACACTGAATGGCCATGGTTCATTAGCAGATAGACCACTACCAAAGGTTTTGTTGCCTAAAGTCTTAAGCCCTATAAGATGTTCCTGAACTTGCATGTTATTTATGCTTTACGATAAAGATTGCCAATGTTCTTCAGTGTAAAGGTTTCTCTGTTCATAATTTCAACATCAGTAAGACAGTATTTTCCAACTTGTTTTAACCTGGGAACCTTAGGAAATCTTCAAAGTTGTGCAGGTTTAAAACAACACAAGACTGGTTTCAACCAAAATGCACTTCATATGTGCATTAAATGTGCTGGGACAGCCATCAGCCACAACTTTGCCTGACTAATGCATATGAACGCAACAAGTAAAATAAATCATACAAAAATTAGACGTATTTGCAATGTTGGTTGGTTATGCATAAATGCTGTCTTGAGTTAACCTATGTATCAGCAAAGAAGGTGACGCAGTTAAACGTGGCAGGAAGACGATGCCCGTGAGAATATTATTAATTCCATTGAGTTGCTGTATCACCTATATATATCATTCTGAACTGAGGCAAATGACGACATACAGTTGCTCAACACGCTATCAAACATATGAAGAAGAAAAGACCAAGGAATTACCTTGCAATGCGCTCTCTGAGCTCATCTGCTGCGGGCTGCTCAGCATCCCCTGAGGCATCAACTCTCTGCTTCTGATCCCCCTTGTCACCCTTGGATGAACCTGCATCATCTTCTCCACGACCCTTCCCCCTTGACTTCTCGTGACCCCTATCCTCCCTCTCTGCCCTATCCTTGTCCTTGTCTCTGTTGCGGCTTCTCTCCTTATCCCTGTCCCTCCGCTCCCTTTCCTTATCGCGCTCTGCTTCCTTATCCCGGTCTTTGCCACGGTCCTTGTCACGCTGCCGATCTGGTTCCCGCTCCCGATCCTTGCCCCGGTCACGGTCACGGCCACGCTCTGGCTCCTTATCCCGGCCCCTGTACTTGCTATCCTTATCCCTATCACTCTCCCTCTCCCTGTCCCTATCCCTATGCTTACCATCATCCTTCTCCCTTCTCCTGTCGTCCTTCTCTTTGTCCCTGTCCCTTCTTCCACTACCATTGTAGTCCTTCTCCTCCCTCCTATGCCTCTCCCTCCTCTCCTTATCCCGATGCCGCTCAGCGCCGTCCAGCTCCATCTCGTCCACCGCAGGCGCAGATGACATGGGTGACCGAATAACTTTTGCAAAAACAAACGAAATTATTAGGCATAATCAGGGTTCCAAAAAGCAGCACTAAGCGCACGCTTCCGCGCACTGAAGCGCTAAGCGGACGGGTAGCGCTTCGCTATGGGGCATAAGCGCTCCCAAAGCGGCGCGACCGCCTTGGTGGAGCAGCGTCTGCTGGCTCCCGCTGCCCGCCGGCCGCGCGCGGCGCAGCCGCAGGGGCCGGGCGCCGATCCAGAAGAGGCGAGAGGGGAGAGGCAGGTGCGTACGCAGGGTCGCCGGCCGGTGTGTGGAGGATGGAGGCGAGGGCGCGAGGCGACTGGAGAGAGGCAGGAGGCAGTGGCGTGCCCAGGATTTTGGAGCTGGGTATTCAAAATGTATATAAGGGTAAAAAATTCACAATCAAAAGGTTAATATTTGGCATGCATAGTGCTCTATAGTCTATATATAGGAAATATATAACACATAATTCAGTATGATTTCATATATTCAAGAATTTAACCACAAATTGAGCATATAACTCTCTCTTGCTCAACCTCATCTTGTGATTGTTTCTCCACTTTGCAACAAGAGACTAGAATAAGTAATTTGACCACAAATCTATGATACCACTATTTTTTTTATACTTGAGACCTAAAATGAAATCAAGAGACTAGACTAAGTAATTTAGGGACAAATTGCTATCCCTAACAATTTGAATAGGAAATTCGAAGCCTGAATCTCAACTTACAGGAACAGTCCTCGCTGCCTCGCTGTTCGAGGTTGCTGCTGACCTGCTGCGTCTGCGTGCTGCTGCTGCTGCTGCAGGCCGGTGCCGCGCAGCCGCGGTGCGTGCTACCGGCTGCTGCCTGTTGCTACCGGCCTGCCCCTGCCTTGGAGACTGAAGTCGAGCGCCGGTCGTGCGCGATGGCTCGGTGCGCCCGTGCCGCCACCGCCGCTCGTCGGCCAGCAAAGCGCCGCCACTCGAAGCTAGGCTAGGGTTCGCCGGACGCCGGTTCAGGGAGAAGAACGCGGAGTCGCGTGCGTGACCACGAGTGAGCGTGGGGGAGAGGAGTTGGGAGCAGGCGTTGTTGGGCCTGCGGGTGAGAATATGGGCTGCTGGACCTCTGGGCCTTCGGGTGGGGGAGGAAAACGAGTGGTAATATGTTACTTTGGGCTGATTTCATGTATACTAGAAAGCGTGTGAGTAGCGGGCCAAGACAATGTGATGTTAAGTCTTGGACAAGCCCAGCTAACCATAAGAACAGGCCCAATAGCTGCTCGAACAGTGCCGACCAGAAGAGGATTTATTATTGCTACAGTATACACGACGGACTTGAGATTATACCGTGCAGCAGCAACAGCAACGGTGTAGTATTCTGTTTCCATCGTCCGAAGCTGCAGCACAGCAAAGGCAAAGGCATACAGGTACACGCATACAGCGACCGTCGACAGCAACAGCGGCAGCTGCTGCCGAGGCCGCAGCGAAATCGCCGCTCCTGCATTTGTCTTGCTTGTCACGGGCATTGGTCATTTTCATTGGACCAGCCGCGCACAAGTCTGGAACAAAGGGTCTGCACGGGTTTGCTTCCAAAATATGCCAAGCCGAAGATTTGACAGGTCATAATTTTGGTTTGCTATTAAAATTTGTCAACCTCTCATATTTAACTTGCTAAATCTATGATAAAATTTTTACTCAACTTTGACTTATCAAATTCTTGGCACCCAAATTTTGACAGCAAGCCAACCCAGCCCAGGAGCCCGCGTCACTTCACCCCTGGCGGGCGGCGGCTGCCCCGCGCCCCGCGCACGGTGGCCCCAAGCCCACAGGACAGTGGACACGGCTGACGATGGCCCGGCGCACAGCGCAGCACAGCCACGAGCCACGACACTCGTCTGCCTCTGCCCTGCCCGGTGCGTGGCGGCGGCGTCCCGCGTCCGCGTTCCGAGGCTGGGGCCTGCCGGCTCGGGCCCCGCGCAGGACACGAGTCCGTCCGCGCCGATGACTCGCGCTTTCTGCGGTCTCCGCCCGCCCCCGGTCACATGCGCCCGCTCCGCCGTGGGGTCCGCTCCCTGCGCTGCCGCCTGCCGCCACGCGCCCGCAATGGCGCAATCGCCTCGGCCTGGTCCCGACTCCGACGGCGCGGCGCGGGCGGTCCAGGAGCACAACAGTGCACAGGCGTCGCGCGCCCAGAAGCTTCCCCTACGCTGTTTCCTAGGCCGCGCCCCGCGGCGTCCCCTGCTTTTCCTCCACACCGTGGGATCTGGACTGGACGGGCGGGATCGCGTGGACGAGGCTCCCGCGGTGGTTGTTGGCAGGTGGGCCCAGGATCCTTCGGGAAACACGTCATTCCATGTGCGCGCGAGGGACCCACGGCACGCGGCTGGGAGCGCCGCGGCACGCAGCAAGTGGGCAGCCGAGCCGAGCCGAACCAAGGCAGGCAGCCCAGTTGGTGATGTGGTGTTGTTGGCTTGCACGTTGCACCCGAGCCGGCTACATCTCGAAACAGGCAATTCCTGGGACTGGGAGGCAAACCCCGCACCCGGTAAAAGGTTTGCATGATTGCCGCTTGCGACAACATTACTTATTTTTGACGAATCTTAGGTGCGCCGGCAAGATACGAAACAGGCAAAATGCATCTGTACCGCTGCTGGAGAAAGTGTACTAGCTTAGGGATAAATCATAAAACCTAGGCAAAGGACCAATCTCATACTCCTACATAGTACAGGCATAAAGCTTACGTTTCATCATTGCTGTGAAATATCTGGAATAGATGTCTTATATGATTTAGGGTCTGTTTGGCACGGCTTTGGCTCGTGAAAAAACAGTTTTGGCTCTGGCTCATATGGAAAAGCAGCTTTTTCTGGCTCTGGCTTATTTGTACGAAAACGTTTAGCAAAACGGCTTCTCCCAGTTGTAAAGAAGATGTCAAATGTCCAAAATATCCTTATTTTTTTTTCTCTATTTTCTTTTTTCTCTTCATTTTTCTTTTCTTTTTCTTTCTTTTTTTTCTTTTTCTTTCCTTCTCCCCTTCTTTTCTTCTCCTTATCCGAACGGCCACACTCCTCTCCTCCTTGTCCTGTCACCCACTCCCTTCCTCCCCTCTCTCTCTCTCGGGCGTAGCTCCTCAGCTTCGCAGCCGCGCGCGACCGCTTCCTCTGCCCCTTCTCCGTCCACCTCCCTTCGCCGGCCGGCACCAGCACCGTGGTCCACCTTTGGGCACCCCCGCGCCCCGCGCGGCGGCCCGTGCTCCTCCTCCATGGCTTCGGCGCCTCGGCGACGTGGCAGTGGGCCCCGTACCTCCGTAGCCTCCTCGCGGCCGGCCTTGACCCCATCGTCCCGGACCTCCTCTTCTTCGGCGCCTCCTCGTCCACGGTCCCCGACCGGTCCGACACCTTCCAGGCCAGGAGGGGCCGACAGTGGGGCGGAGCTGGAGCTAAGCTCGAGGCCGGCGGAGCGGTGCAGGGAGATCGAAGCCGCGCGAGGCGAAGCTCGAGGCGGCGCGGCGGCCGCCGTCGACGCGTGGCGTCGGGGAGGAGAGCAAGTCGGGGACAGGGATGGAAAGTGACGAGCTCGAGCTGGAATAAGCCGGTATTTTTGGCTTCTCGCATGGGGAGGAACTGATTCACCCGGTTTTGCGGGGCTTTTGTCGGCTTCTTGTCGCAAGCTGTTTTGCCTGTGGCCGTTTGGCAGGGCTTCGCCCGAAGCTGCTCGAGAAGCCACGGCAAAAGCCCTGCCAAAGGGGGGCTTAGCTATTCAATTTTGGTTAAGTACATGATTTATGCATCATACATTTTCTAGGCGTCCAAATCAAACAACCCCCTTCTTCTCTCCACCTTTCTGGAAAAGAAAAAAAACATGCATCCTCCGTACCATTTGTCCACAAACTTTCACGGGAAATCAATGATAAGTAACTATCATACACTTCTACGGCCTGTTTGGTTGGAACCTGGATGACTTGCCTGGTAAAAAGTGTTGCCTGGAATTTTAATGAAATATGCCTTGCCAGGCAAGTAGGAAAATGATGTGTTTGGTTGAAAGCATGTGTCGGAGAAGTTTAATAGAGAGAGAAAATGTGTTTTCTTGTGTATATAACTTTAACTTTAACATCGTTAGAGCAATCCATATTATTATAATACAAAAAATAATATAAATAAATTTTTAATAAATTAATATTATAAAATACAAATAATGTTACTATTAATAATAAAGAAATGAATATAGAATAAAATATATTCAAGGTATTTCGGCCACAACTATTACCGAATGACTAATAAAAAATAGGAACAAGAGTACCTATTTAAATATTAATTAATGGTGTCATCTCGGTCACCAAAGTGCTACAGCAGAGAAATAAAGAAGAAAAACTACCGACGCGACAGCTCTAACCCAGGCAAACACCGTGCGCTGCACCAGGCACTCGTTTTCAATCGCCTGGCTCACGCCACCTTGCCTGTCCCAGTCAGCTATCCAGGGCTCCATCCAAACGCAGCACAGGCAGCATCCAGACAGCTGTTGACCCAGGCAAGTTTGATTCAGGCCACGAACCAAACAAGCCCCTAGTGCTTACCGAATCCAACCTAGAGGGTCCAGAGCAATGCATAAATTTCAACTGTCGGGTTCATAAACCCGGGGTCCCTCGGGGACCGGCGTCTACGTCAAGGCTCGGCCCAAGAGTCTAAAAACAACATGGCAAAAGGGCGGTCCAGCAACCGATCGGAAGGCCAGGCCCAAGAAGAGCAACGCCCGCTCATCAGCTACTTCGGCTCACCTATCCGACCGGAGCGCTCGATTTATGCTCCAGCCATCTCCGGACGGCCTCTTCGATCGAAAGGCATGCCCCGAGCCCTACTTCCGACTCCAACCCCGCGTCCCTCCGACCGGGGCTCGTAAGAACCCTGCTCATCGCTCTTCTTCGACCGGCGCACTCAAAGCCGACTGGAGCCATCCGACCGGGGACGTCCGTTCGGTAGGAACCAGAAGGCGAGCGGAGAAAGGCAAGGCAAGGCTCACAAGTCAAAACCACTATACCAGGGACCATACCCTGCACGGAACAGTACTCTGCAGCCACCCTGACACAAATAGTATTGTAGGCACCGACATCTCCCTCTACAGTATTATAGGGGCCGCTAAAACTCCCATACGATAAGGCCCCCCACGTGTCTCTAGACATCGATAGCAGTATGGGCACCAGGATTTACCGTACCGGGTGAACATAGCGAGACTCCTCACATGACTCTAGGCATCAAACAATATTTGTAGGTACCGACGTCCACCATCCTTGAAAAAGGCTGCACGACCTCCCATGTGCATCTGATATTCTACAGTGATAGCAACCGTGTTGTAGGCGCCTACCACTATCTTGTACCTGACGGTGTGGGCAACAAGGCTCGGCAGCATACGTACCCTCACCCTCTCACTTGTAAAGCCATCCCCTTCATCTATAAAAGGGGTTGTGCTTCCTCTAACAAGGGAGAACGATGGATCCGAGCTCAGTTCCTTTAGATTCATTAGTCCAATAGCTCACAGTCATAGAACTGCTAGGTTCAGACCGCAAGCACCCGCTAGAACACTTAGCTCACAGCAGAGTCCCCGTCGCTCTCGGCCCTTTCGACCGAAGCCAGTCGGGCCTCTTGTACACCCCCATCTTTCTCCTTCTCGTTTGTAACCCCACAGCAAACTTTGAGCACCTGGGCTCAGGAATAAAGTCACCAACCGACCCCAAATGGACGTAGGGCACGTTGCTTGAACTAGTATAAATCCTGTGTTATTGAGTGCTAGGCCACCTCTGATCACAACATACAGCAAAACTACAAATATTCACTAGTGGGTCACTTTCTGCATCGATAGTTGGCGCCGTCCGTGGGGAAGACGCTGTACGTTTAACACTTTTTTAGTCATCGGATGGCCCATACTTCCGCCACCCCCACCGTGGTGGGCTCAAGCGATACGATTCGCTTTGGCTCATTAGAGTTTCCCGCACTCTCGCCCGCCGGGATGTGGGTTTCACTCGTTTTCGAGCCATCCTAGGCCTTCCTCTTTGGAAGCCTAGAATTTGTCGCCGACCAGCTCGGCGTACTCCACCTCTGCGAGGAGACTCGTGACCCGGCACCTATTGGAGAGACATCCTCCATCGACTTTGGGACACGTGACTTCAATGACACGGCATCTGCGCTTCTTTCTGAGCAAACTCTCTGCTCAAACCCCACTGTGAGTAATATACATGCTGTTATTTACTTACTATTTTTTTTATCTTTTGCCGATTACCCGACGGAACCCCGTTATCCCCAACGCAACCGCCATACGACCGGTTCCCCTATAGCCTCGCGTCTTCTGTGAATGCATATGCCTAGGGACTCCAAAAGGTGCTGGCGCCGTACCCTCTCATGTCTGAGTTCATGGGGATGGCGAGCTATGCTCCTACCTGTTTCCTCGACATGGATGACGACGTCGGGAGTGATGGCTCGCCAAGCCACCGTCTGTCCTGGGAGTACGCTATGGCAGACGCTCCAGAACAGCCACTAGGGGTAACGAAGTCCTTTCAGACCCATGCTCTTTTAGGCCCTCATGCGGAGACCCCTGAGCTCACACTTGAGCATGGGGATGAACTATGACAACGACGGCTGCATCAGCCACCAACTACATCGGCACACCGGCGCACCACACTATGCCCCGCGCACATAGACCGGCAAACGGCACTTGGGATCGTACCCACCAGGTCTAGCGCAACACCCTAGTTAGGGGGATTGATCCCCCGCAGTTTGCTCGGGTCGGTCAGAACGTTGTCGCCGCGATAATGCTCCTGCGTGACCTGTCCGAGCCGAACGACCCTCATGAATGGGTGATCCACCGGAACCTCCAAGCACTGCTGGAGACCACCACCGATCAACAAGTAGAGTGCTCCGTATCACGATGCCGACTCACGACCTCGCTCCCCATCCAGGGAATAGGGACATAGCAGATGGGGCACTACACCCTATCACCGCAACAACCATAGAGTACGGCCCAGGAAGCTACAATGGCACCTCACCTCGACTTGATGACCACTCCGTGCTGACCGCCTGTCCACGCGTGGCTCGAGCTAAACCAAGATACGAGCAGCATCGACCGGAGTCCTAGCCCTAACAGCCTGGGACCATGGACCTTTATCCAACACCTCCAGCAAGCGTCGTTCCCACCACGCCTCAACGGAGGCCACAACAAAGGTAAGGCCAAGTGCCAGGATCAAAACAAGGGCCCCTCCATGCAGAGGGGAAAAAAGAACAGAAAGGATCACCACCAACTGGCCAACTTTGCATCGGTCGCCACGGCCGATCACGCGAGCACGTAGCCCCAGCAAGACCCTTCGGGCCACTTCCACGATCTCATGGAGAGCCCGTGCACCAACCACAACTACCCCGTTAAACACCTCTACAAGGACTGCCAGCTTCTCAAGCGCCTATTGAGGTAAGCTGGCAGGCCAAAGGAAGAAAAAGGCGAGGAAACAGCAACCGAAGAAGGAGGCGCAGCAAGCAAGGATCTAGACGACTGAAGAATGAAGTGATCCGACCGGACGCCTATCGACTAAAGGACAACAACAACGATGCTCTCTCTAAGCACCTTGGAATAGCTATGTCGTTTCTTCTTTTCCTAAGTTTCAGTCTTACCTTTGTTTACTTAGCGAACGCTCCTATAAAAGCACCCTAACCCAAACACTTTTTGGCTCAGAGAGCTCGAGGGCTCCACTAGGGGGCTCTACTACCCCTCTATTTTGTTTTTACTTTAAGTACTATTTTACTTTCATATGGAGAAACTCCTTCCTACCCGAACAAAAGGGCAGTTCGTTCCTTTGATTTACCTTATATAGCTTTGCTTTAAAACATTTCGACTGATCGCACCCCGCCTTTTCCTATGGTTATTACTAGCCAAGCCTCGTAGGCCACGCCCTAGGCTCACAAAGTTGTAGCCTACTGGACAAACAGGTAGGTATGAGAAAGAAGGAAATAGAAAACAAAATTATGCTAAGGAAAAACTAAGGAACGAAAGGGAACAAGCTTCCCCGAACAGAGCAACTTCATCACAAAAACAAAAATCGATTACAGTCATTAAAACACACACGAACATTTTACATAGGGGCTCCCCCATGAATTTAAACTTTTTACGTTTACTAACTACTTATATTTTGCAAGCTATGAAACCGGCCCGGTGGCATCTGCTGACGGCGTGACCGATGAAGGCGTAGGCTGCTCACTCCCAGGCAGCATGATGCTTGGCTCGATCGGGGCCGAGGCAACGTTCCCCCCGAACTAGGCTCCATGCTATCTACAGGCTCAGAGGCATCCTCCCCATGCATGCTTCGGGCCATGTCTTCACGGCGAACATCCATCACCCACTCGGTGGAGACTTGCTCTGACACCGACCGCGCGTGCGGCAGCAAGCTCTCCCGATTGACTAGATGTCCTCCATGCTCAAGCCTTCAACATACCCACCGTAGATAGTGGCAAAGTCTAGATTCGGGTGGTACATCGCCACCAAGGTCAGCACCCTAGATGCCTTGTAAAATAGCCCGCTCTAGACAAGGTCCTTGACTACGTCCAGGACCTCCACCAGCTAGATAGCAGGCGCACTAGTGCTTGGCATCGACCCAAAGACTTCCGAGATGATGAGCTAGGCAACGTTGTGGATCTAGTCAAGGTCCCCCTCAAGAGCACGTTGCTCTTCATGGGACTTGGCCAGCTCCTCCGCATTTCGGCTGAGGGTTGCCTTGGTCATCTCTAGGTCCTACTCCAGCATATTCACCTTTCCATCTAGCTCTAAAGGAGGGGCGACAAGCTTAGGAACAGGCTGAAGAAAGAAACCAACACAACGAAAAAAGAAAGGGAGCATACCAACGTGAGAGTTCTCAAGGGAGGAGAATTCCTCCGCCTATCGAGTCACCTGTGCGCATAGACGGGCATTCTCCTCCTTCATCCCCATCACCCGGCCTCAGAGCACGAGCACCTCCTGGTCGACCTCTGACCGGGCCCTCCGCTCCGCCTCCAGGGCCATCTGCACCGACTCCAGGGTGACCCGCTCTGACGTCAAAGCACTCCGCTCTGGCTCAAGGGCCGCCAAGGCCTCCTAAAGTGCCATCTCGGTGCTCACTAGGGATGCCCGCAACTTTGCCTCAGTCTCCGCCTGGCGGGCTTTCGTTGCCTCGAGCCCTTGCTCGGCAGCAGTCACCTGCTCTGCTGCACGTTGTCCCTCCACCCACACCACGAATGCCTCGACTGCCCAGTCCTAGGACTCACAGCGAGCAGACTCTACTCGGTGCTCGAGCTTAGCCATCTAGGCGTGTTCCGCCCAAAGGAAGTAAGACTTGAGGGATGACATCTTCCTTATATCCTACAAAAAAAACAAGCATGCTAAAGATAACCAACGAAAGATTCAAAGGGCAAAGACAAGTACCAAAAACTCACCTCCATGGTGAGCTGCAGGTCGCCCTCAACTAACTGCCAAGCGAACTAAGCCTACTTCTGGGCGCTTTTGTGCTTCGCGGATAGCTTGGTGAGCTCGGACACCATGACATGCCCTTGCCCCCCAAAAATGTCCCAAAGCTAACGCTCCTAGGAATCCCAGAGGATGAACCATGCCTTCGATGGGTCCTCAGGGCAGGGCCACTCTAGGTCACCCTCCGATGAACCACTGGAGGGCCCAGCCTCCAACTGGACCACCGCCAATTCCCGCGGTGACACCGCCAGCTCCCTCGGCGACACCAGCGGCTCCACCACGATGTTCGCCTCATCATCAGATGGGATCTCCACCACCTCATCCACGTGGAACGCCACCAGACATCACAACTCCGTCCCAGTCACCCTTCCCTCCGGCGCCTTCGGCTTCGACGGCAAGGATAAGCCATGCGGTCCTCCACCCGATGAGATAGGGAGCTCGCCCTCCCTCGTCTCTTCCACTACGATCGATGGAGGAGGGGCCGCGAGGGTTACCTCAGACGCAACCCCCGCCATCGACACCAGGATCACCACCAACACCGCCGACGCCGCCTTATCAGCAGCCGCCCCAGGGGACACCACCCCTAGGAGGGAACGCTGCAGGGTAGGCCTCCAAGTCTCCTGCACGAGGGTCGGGGCGGTGCTCAACCCTAGCATCCCCCTGCCATTGACGGAAATTATAGGCGAGTCACACTCCAAAAAGACTCGATCGGCAAAAGATCAAAGAGCAACAAAGGGAAATATACCGGGAGGTGAGCGGCATGACCCTAAAGGTAGGCCCCAACAACAACGGACCTACAGGATGAGGGCTGCTCCTAGACTACGTCCCATGCCCCCTTGCTTCAGACAGGGGCAGAGTCACCCCGACCGGCTCCTGCCCAACCTGTGGGTCACTATGACCTCTGGCTCGGGACTCTAGGACCGGAGCAGCGGACAGAGCATCCTTCGACCGCAAGTCGCGCGTCGCTCGGGTGCTAGTCTACTCCTCAGACCGCCCGGACTACTCGACCGTACCCATGACAGGCAGGGCCTCCTCCGATTATGAGCTAGGCGTTGGCACCGGTCCCATTGGCGCACATGTGCCAGTCCGCTCCTCGGACCGCCCGGCTCGCTCGACTGCGTCTGCCACAGGCAACGACGGAACTGGCGATGCCACCGAGGGGTGCGGTTGAAAGCTCTAGTTTGGTTTTGGTGAATTGATGAAACCCTAAGTGCTAACCTGGTTTATCAAGTGATTATGAGATATGTAGCATATTTCAAGTGATGAAGTAAATGGAGATCATAACATGATGTTGATGATGCCATGGTGATGATCAAGTGCTTGGACTTGGAAAGAAGAAAGAGAAAAATAAAAAGCTCAAGGCAAAGGTATAAACCATATAAGCTATTTTGTTTTTGGTGATCAAGACACTTAGAGAGTGTGATCACATTTAGGTTTGATAGTCATACTATTAAGAGGGGTGGAACTCGTATCGGAATATGGTTATCAAAGTGCCACTAGATGCTCTAACTCATTGCATATGCATTTAGGATCTAGTGGAATACTAACCCCCTTGAAAATGTTTGTGAAAATATACTAACACATGTGCACAAGATGATACACTTGGTGGTTGGCACATTTGAGCAAGGGTGAAGAAGTTAGAGGTGAAAAAGAGTTAGTCTTGCTGGTCACTAAGTGACCAGACGCTGGTCTCAGAGGGGCCGGCGCATCCGGTCAAATGTGGCAGCAAAGATGCTGGCGTCGGTCAAATGACCGGACGCTGGGTATTGGACTAACTAGACGCTGGAGGCAGGGTCCGATCTTGTTGTCGAGCAGCGCACAGAGGCTAGGGTCTCTGACTGGACGATGGCAAGGTCCAGTCGTGCTTGATCAGACGCGTCCGGTGGGCAAAATGCGTTTTTGGAACCTTACTAGAAACGACCGGATACTGGTGGCTTAGCGTCCGATCAGTTATAGCGCAACGTCTGGTCAACTCAAGTGACCGTTGAGATCGGGACACGTGGCTGTCGTCGGACGACCAGACACTGAGGTCTAGCGTCCGGTCAATATGATCGGAGCGTCCGATAAGCCCACGTTGTGCCCAGTGAAGGGGTACAACGACTCTATTTCGTGGGGGCTTCTATTTTAGCCCCATGGCCGGTTGAAGCTCATACCTTTGGCTATTTTCATTGACATAGCAACCTTGTGAGCTTAGCCAAAGCCCTCCCACTCATCTCCATCATTGATTCATCATCTTTGTGAGATTGGGAGTGAATCCAAGTGCATTGCTTTAGTGATTGCATCTAGAGGCACTTGATGTTTGTGTTTCGCTGTGGGTTTCGCTTGTTACTCTTGGTGGTTGCCACCACCTAGATGGCTTAGAGTAGCGAGGATCGTCGAGCGGAGGTTGGTGATTGTCTCTGGCTCCGATCGTGGTGATTGTGAGGGGTTCTTGACCTTTCCCCGATGGAGAGTCAAAAGGTACTCTAGTGGATTGCTCATGGCTTGTGTGATCCTTATCTTGTGTTGGTTGTGCGGCACCCTATTAAGGGTTTAGCGTGTGAAGCCAATTAGTGCGTGAACCTTCAAGTGAGTGAATCGCCATAATGAGGACTAGCTTGCCAGCAAGTAAGTGAACCTAGGTAAAAATCATTGTGTTCATCATTGATTTTGAGGTGATTGGTCTTCATTGTTATTCATCATTGTGATTGATTGGTTCATTTATCTATATGATGGTATAACCTTCTTGATCACTCTCTTTACATTACCGCAAACTAGTTGTCAAGCTCTTTAGTGTAGCTAGTTGTGAGAGCTTGCTTGCTTGGTTGGTGTGACTCTTTAGTTAGCTTTTGAGAGCACACTAACATAGGGTAGTGTCATAGCTATTGTATGAATAGATACTATCTAAACTAGAATTATGGTAGGTGGCTTGCATTTTGAGTAGGCTAGCGTAACACTTACTTCGCCTTATAATTGTCTAACCATTTTATTAAGTATTGTTATAGAAATTTTTATTAGGCTATTCACCCTCCCTCTTGCCATTAGGACCTTTTAGAGGTGACCGCGTTCGTTTCACCGCCCGTTCACCGACGATGTCCGCACTTGCTGCACGCTTCCTCGACGCAGGAACCTCCGCACACCACGTGGCCTCTTGCTCCTCACCAGCGGACATCGCCGTAGGGTCGCGATGCTTCACCGAGGTCACAGTGACCCCCTGACTCTCCTCCTCATCGAAGAAGACCATGTCATCCAAATCCGTAGGATCGTCCGACGTGAGTTCCGACTCAATGTCGCTCCTATGTTCCTCGGCCCTCACGTGTTGGGCGACCTCCTTCTTCTCTTCCTTCTGCTGAACCTCCCTGGTTCTCTTCTTCTTCCCGGCATCTGCTGCCTCCTTCTGGACCTACCAAGCCCTGCCCTTCGGTCCCTTAGGAAGGTATGGTCGGGACTTGTACCTTTCAAGCCCCTACAGAACAGATGGCCTAGGATCAAGAAATAATAAAAGAAGGGGAAGAAACATGAACAAAACAAAGGATCATACCAGGTTAGACACGACCGAGGCATTAAACGGTATGGGTTTCCCCACAACCGTATCCCTGGGCCTCAGTTGTAGCACCCGGCCAAGGTGACTCCAGACCTCCTCGTCTAGTAGGTCCTCCAGCGATGCACGGTCCGGGTCCGACCGGCCACCGTACATCCACATCGGCCGCATCCTCTCCGCCAATAGTGCAACGCGGCGGCGAAAGAGGGTGTGGAACATCCGCACCCCATCAAGGCCAAGCCTTACGAGCTTCCGTAGCTCCTCCTCGATGACCTCCACCTTATGCCTCTTCGTGTGAGCGCAACCCCATGACCAACTTTTCTGCTTCACCGGCCTCCCACTGGTGAACGCCGGAAACGACGCCTCCACCGGATTTTGGATGTAAAACCACTCCCCATGCCATCCCTAGTTGGAGTCACATGGGGAGTACGCAGGATACACACCTCCCATGCTCGGCTTCTTCTGCAGGGCAAACCCTCCCACCGGTGCAGTCTCAGCTGAATTCCTTGCCGTCATAGCTCTCCTAGAGAAGAAAAGCCAGAAGAGATCTGCGTGTGGCTCCATCCTGAGGAAAGCCTCGCAGACGGTGATGAAAACCAGCAATGGGTAGCACCCCCATTGAATTAAGGTGCTGCAGCTCTAGACCCCACTCGTGGAGAAGCCTACGTAGGAACCAGTGCGCAGGGTATCCTAATCCACGCTCATGAAAGGTAAGGAAAGAAACCACCTCGCCGGGACAAGGTTGCGGGAACTCCTCTCTTTCAGGGACCCTCCAGTGCGCCACCTCCTGTGGCAATAGAAACCCCTTCATGACGAAAGCCTCCAACACCGACGTTCTCATGGTGGACGACCTTTAGTCCGATATTTTAGTGAGTTCCTCTCTTCTCCCCCACTCTCTCCCCTTTCTTCCCTAGAAACCTTCACGGCTCTCAAGAACGCTCACAACAAAAAAAGGAAGAGAGAAGGCGGTGGCAGATGAAGAATAGGCAAAAGAACAAAATGAAAACCCTCTCCCCTCTCCTACTTAAGGAAAAGAGAACAACGGTTAGGGAAGGACGCACCGATCGGGGAAGCCAAAACGATGGAGCATGAAGTTCTCTCTTTTTCATTTAATGCAGATAAGACGTGCCCTAACCGATGAGACATGCTCTGCTCGATGGAATGACTCCTAATCAGAAGGGACATGGCCTGGCCATGGCCCACCACTACCGCATGATCAACCACAAGGAACCGAAGCACCACCGCATGCGGGCGACTCCCTGCTTCCCCAGGCCAGACCTAGAAGAACCCAAAGCGAAATCTTCTGTCGAAAGAAACCATCCGACCCCCTAAGTCGATCGAATCACTTAGGATAGACACCGAATGACAGATAAGGAAGCGAAGGGAAGCCCCATGTAGGCCATGCCGACTCCGTCATGAACGATGAACATGGGTCCCGATCGGACATTTCCGACTAAAGCTCTCCGGACCCCATCACTTAGGTCATCAAGGTTTTGGTCGAACATTTCCGACCAAAGCTTTCCAAAACCCCATCACTCAGGTCATCAAGGTGAGCATATGTTCATTAATACAAAAACTGTTCACACAAGGACTCACCCATGATTGACAAGCGCATGTCCTGGTCAGACATTTCTGACTGAAGCTCTCTGAACCCCGTCACTTTAGCCATCAAGGTGAGCAGTACCAAACCCCTTTATTTCTTTATAAATCATTTCATACATCTATACGCGCATCTCATTCCATACGCCCATGCCTCCCAAATGATTTGGGCCCTAACCGCCTGGGGACTCGGGAACTAAGCATCGTACGTGCAGCGAAATGCACCAGATGACTCTGTGTTGCGTCATAAAGCAGCGGTTGCCTCATTCAACATGAGCAAACAATAGAGCCAGGGGAGAAACCATAGATGAGCACCGTGCGACCTTCGCCCGGTCCGGCAAACTGGGTCATCTCAACCTTCTCGTTCGAAACTAAACCTCTCGCTAGGCCCATAGAATCTCCATCGAGGGGTGGCCATTAGGCCACTCGGGTCAGTCTCTAGAATGACCTAGGCATCTGCCAGGTTGTAGGTAAAAGAGTAGTGGAATGTCATAAGAGGGCTATGTCGACCCCGTCACGAATGATGGACCCGGATTCCACTCGATCACACCCGTTAGCGAACTCACCGAGCTAGTCTTCGAGCCCGAGCGATGAAACTTAGCCCCTCCGGTTGTGAGGAACCAGATGGGGTAACGCACATAAACTCACATCGACCCCCACGATGGCCCGACAGGGCTCAGGGGCACAAGCCAAAACCTTGGGACCACGACTCTGAACTCGCGTCGATAGGATCTATGACATCCGGCTATGGCTTGGGACCACGACTCCGAACTCGCATCGATAGGATCTATGACATCCAGCTACGGCTTGGCACCGTGACTCCGAACTCGCGTAACGACTTCACTTCTGACTGTACTCCAAAAAAAATCTGGGGACCACGACTCTGAACTCGCGTAACAGCTTCACTTTCGACTGCGCTCCAAAAAAATTCGGGGACTGTGACTCCAAACTCGCGTAACAACTTCACTTCCGACTGCGCTCCAAAAATCCTTCCAAAATCCAGGGACCGTGACTCCGAACTTGTGTGAAAACTAATTGAACTAACTACCTCAGCTGCCCAGGCTACGCTAAGGCCAAGGATCCATGACACCAGGACCCACGGGCTCGGTCTCGTTCGTCCCCTGAACTAACCTTTTCAAAACCACGGCGCGCATCGACACCAGGATCAGTGAGCTCTCTCACGACCGAACTAACTCCCTCACCCGATCCCACGGCATGCATCGATGCCAGGATTAGTGAGCTCTCTCACACTCGGACTAACTTCCTCACCCGATCCACGACATGCTTCGACGCTGGGATCAGTAAGTTGAAAAACGCCTCGGCTGCACAACGACGCCTTGGTTGACAAAAATCCATCTCAAACTAAAAACACGCACACACGCCCGCTAAAACAACACCCTAGACGGTTCTGCTCGAACCGTCCAGGGGCTACACCTGCGGGTGCGCTCGCGCACATCCGTCGACAAGACAAAAATCCCCTGAATGATTCTACCCTAATCGCCCGGGGGCTCGGGGGCTCCTGTCGGGTTCATAAACCCGAGGTCCCTCAGGGACCGGCTTCTACGCCAAGGCTTGGCCCAAGAGTCTAAAAACAATAGGGTAAAGGGGCGGTCCAGCAACCGACCGAAAGGCCAGGCCCAAGAAGAGCAACGCCCACTCGTCAGCTACTTCGGCTCACCTATCCGACCGGAGCGCTCGATTCAGGCTCCAGCCGTCTCTAGACGGCCTCTCCGATCGGAAGGCTTGCCCCGAGCCCTACTTTCGACTTCGACCCCGCGTTCTTCCGATCAGGGCTCGTAAGAACTCTGCTCATCGCTCTTTTCCGACCGGCACACTCAGAGTCGACTAGAGCCATCCGACCAGGGACGTCCGTTCGGTAGGAACCAGAAGGCGTGCGGCGAAAGGCAAGGCAAGACTCATAAGTCAAAACCACTATACCAGGGACCATACTCTGCACGGAATAGTACTCTGCAGCCATCCTGACACAAACAGTATTGTAGACGTCGATATCTCCCTCTACGGTATTATAGGGGGCGCTAAAACTCCCATACGATAAGGCCCCCGCGTGTCTCTGGACATCGATAGCGGTATAGGCACCAGAATTTACCGTACCGGGTGAACATAGCGAGACTCCTCACATGACTCTAGGCATCAAACAGTATTTGCAGGTATCGACGTCCACCATCCCTGAAAAAGACAGCACGACCTCCCGTGTGCATCTGACATTCTACAGTGACAGCAACAGTGTTGTAGGTGCCTACCACTATCTTGTACCCGACGATGTGGACAACAAAACTTGGTAGGCGTGGGCAATAAGGCTCGGTAGCATACGTACCCTCACTCTCTCACTTGTAAAGCCACCCCTTTCATCTATAAAAGGGGATGCGCTTCCTTCAACAAGAGAGACCGACGGATCCGAGTTCAGTTCCTTTAGATTCATTAGTCCAATAGCTCACAACCACAGAACCGTTAGATTCAGACCGTAAGCATCCACTAGAACACTTAGCTCATAGCAGAGTCCCCATTGCTCTCGGCCCTTCCGATCGGAGCTAGCCAGGCCTCTTGTACACCCTATCTTTCTCCTTCTCGTTAGTAACTTCATAGCAAACTTCGAGCATCTAGGTTCAGGAATAAAGTCACCAACCGATCCCGACTGGACGTAGGGCACGTTGCCTGAACCAGTATGAATCATGTGTCATTGAGTGTTAGACCACCTCCGATCACAACGTACAACAAAACTACAAATATTCACTGGTTGGTCACTTTCTGCACCGACACCAACTTTGATGACATATGACATGTTCGTTTGGCTGATAAGCCATACTAAAAGTACTGTTGGCTTATTTATTATGAGAAAAAAATAATGTTTATTGATTAAAAAAAATAGCTTATAAGTCAAATGATCAGGACGCTAGTCTATTATTATCCATCATCAGTAAAGAAACAAATTGCTTTTTGTGCGTTTGAGATGAGACAATATCTTACTAACGTCACAAAATGCTACTGACATTGACGAATCTTCCAGAAAAAGCCATGCTTAAAGTTTTCGCTGATGTAATTGTTTGCTTGTTGCACTCGCTTTGCTTGTCCGTTACACCCACCTGTGCTGGGCCAAACCAAACCGCCGGCATCGTACGCACCGCCCAAACTACAGTTGAGCCGCTCGTGATTAGAAAAGTGCTTATTAAGTAGTTCGGCTGGTGACTGATTTTGGATGATTTAATAGTAATTTTTTTGGAAAAAAAATAAACTAAAATAAACTGAAACATGACTAGCCGAATACTCTAAAAATCTGTTTCTCAAAAAAAAAAAAAAGCCAGGTCGCGACACGGACGGACACCATTGCTTTTTTGGGTTTTGATTTGATCGAGTTCCCGTCCATTCAAATGCCGATAAAAAAAAGCAAAACCCATTCGTCATTTACTGTAACAAAAAACAAAAATACAATCCCATATGGCCATATGCGACACTCCAAGCTACTACTACTGTTTTCCTGAACCCAGTTCATGCACCGATGGCGATCCCGCAGTAGAGGTTCTCACTTCCTGGGTCTACCATTCCGGTGCACAAGCCGGAACCAAGCCGAGCCGGCGCGGCGGAGGGAGGCAGCGGCTCGTCGAGCTCGTATATCAGCGACAGGATGACACTGACCGGTGGGACCGGTTGGCTGGCCCGCATGGCAGAGCGAAGCTATACTAGGCGAGGCAGCAGCAGGAGTCTACTTTCGGCCGCCTCTCTCGCCTGCTCCAAATCCCCTTCCCCACGCTCCGCCACGACCCCCGGTCTCCGGCCACCGTGCTGCGCGCAGGACGAGGCCCGTGCCTGAGCGCCTGGTCTACTGCCATGGACGACGAGGCAAAGTCTGTTCCTACATCGGACATGAACACCGACGCTGCCGCGGAAGCCGAGGCGGCCGCCGCTCCGCTGCCGCCCTCGAGCTCAGAGACGGCGGAGAGGGAGGAGGCAAAGGTTGAGGAGGCGGATGAGGAGGGCCAGGTGGTGGAGCGGTTGGTCGAGCTGGTGAGCGAGATCGCGGCCATCTCGGACTTCAGGAACTCGTACCGGCGGCAGTTCTGCAACCTGTCGCGGCGGATCCGGCTGCTCGTGCCCATGCTGGAGGAGGCCAAGGAAGCCCCCTCGCCGCTTCCGGTGGCGTCGGAGGCCGCGCTACGGCGGCTCAGGGACGCGCTCCACGCCGCCAGGGAGCTGCTCCGGCTCGGCAGCTGCGGCAGCAAGATCTTCCTGGTGAGATTTCTCGCTTAAGGCCTGTGGCTTTGTCGTCTTGCTTATGCTCGGCTGCTTAAATTTCTTCTGTTTATACTGATTTTCGTGATTAATTATGATTTCGCTGTGGAGGTAAGAGAATTTGCCTGGCCAATCGGAGGGAATTTAAGTGTGTTAACAATACGGGATTAAGCACTTCCGACGGCATGACAGTACGGAAATTTGGGGGATTTGGCTACCACTATCGTTTTTATTTGGCAATTAGTATTCAATCATAGACTAATTATTACTGTAGCACCTTCGTTTTTACTTGGCCATTAGTATTCAATCATAGACTAATTAGGCTCAAAACGTTCGTCTCGCGATTTTCAACCAAACTGTGCAATTAGTTTTTTTTTCGTCTACATTTAATGCTTCTTGCACGTATCGCAAGATTCGATGTGATGGCTACTGTAGTACTTTTTTAGAAAACTTTTTGGAACTAAACAAGGCCTTATTATGAAATGTGAATTACTTGGTGAAGGTTTGACTAGGTTTGGTCTTTTGGAATATCTTGCTGTCAAATCAATGCCGAGTCAGGGCATTTGACATTGTTTAATGCCGCTGAACAAGTCTGTCCAATATCTTAGGTGTTATCTTTTTCTTTTTTCCTTTTCTTTTATGCATAAGTATATTTCAGACTTGGCCAAACCATATTTTACCACTTGGATCTGATTATACACCTTCTAATTATGGTGTAACCGGCAGTATTATGGTATTCCAAAGTTGTTTAGTTTGTGCCTTTGAGGTCTTAATAATATGACATAAAGATAGTACCTACGAGCTTCATAGTGCAAATTTCTGTGAAATACAGAGTGAAAACTCACCATGTAATTACTCCATACTATTTTTATTTACTGCTAGGTTGATTACCATACTTGGTTGAACATTAGCATTTGTGCAGTTGCACTTTCTATTCCATTTCTGTGGTGCAGGTGGATAAGAATGGCTTGTGATGCCAGTGTAAACTCTTATGAGCAGAAGACATATGCCTAGAGATTAGAGAATGTGGTTGACATGGATCTATAGCATCAAGCTCATTTTCAACTTAATTCATTGCTTTACTTATATGGACTAACAGTAGTGGAGTAAGATGAGCCAACCCAGAACATAATGGTAGTCTTCTGGTTACATAACTTTCTTCACTAGAAACTTAAGCTAAACATTTGAATGTATTGTTGTTGTAAGTATAAAAGCTGCGCAAAATTAGAATGATGCATGGCTCCATTCTAATTTTGTAAAAGGTGGTCGCATTTAAGCAAGCAGTGATGTCGTTACTTCTGAGGCCTTGTAAGAGGATTGCATGCTTATTCATAGGAAACATTAGTTCCACAGCACTGTAAATTACTCTACTTAGATACACAATTCAATACCATCCAAATATGTCCTCTTTCCTTTATCTTACCAATTTGGTAGTTGGCTCTATTCACATCACTCGTCAAGTTGTCACTGCCATGTCTCCATCGAAAAGTGGAAATGCTAGTAGCTCGACTCACTCTGTCTTATTTACCTTGACTACCAAACTCTTTTCCTCCTAACTCCAGTTGGCCTCTGGTGCCGTGACCGTGAAGCATGAGAATTGAGGAATCAAGGAGCTGTCTCACTGAACTCCTTTGGAGGATAGGATATGGCCAGCCTTCCATTGGGAATTTAGTTCCATCGCCTCTATCACACGTGATCAAACCGAGTAACCCTTATCTACTACTGTCTCCACCCTACGCCCTACTTTACCTAATGTTTAGATCCTATACGAGCACTAAATGAATCCTATACATTTGCACAAGCTTGTTTGTTGTAGACCAGTATGATTTGGTACTAGATCATATATGAGCATCAAATGAAGCCTATCATTGGATCCCTGCATATCCCTTGTGTGGTTAATTTTCTCTTATGTTGTAGTGATCACTTTGGCAGTAAGCACAGAATTAATAATATTTGTGCTAGATACACCAGCATGGCCATTCATACCATAAAAGCCTCTACTATTGGCAGGTTCTTGATAGAGAGAAAATAATGAAGACTTTCCAGGACGTCACAGCAAGACTTGAACAAGCCTTAGCTGGTATCTCGTTTGATGAACTTAATATATCTGATGAAGTAAGAGAGCAGGTAGACTACTATATTCCAGAGTTTCTCTTCTCATTAATGCTTTCTATAGTAATACCATTTTGATGTTTTTTCCTTGTTCTGTATACCATAATATCTGCAATGTTATGCAGGTTGAATTGGTGCATACTCAGTTCAAAAGAGCTAAGGAACGATCGGATTCATCTGATGATGATCTTTTTAATGAGCTGATGTCTCTCTATAATTCAAGCAGCAGTGCTAGTGTTGACCCAGATATTCTTCAAAGGTTATCTGAGAAGTTGCAGCTTGTCACAATATATGACCTCAATCATGAATCTCTGACCTTGCATGAGATGGCTAGAGGCGGTGATCCTGGTGCAGTTGTTGAAAAGATGTCAGTGCTCCTCAAAAGGATTAAGGATTTTGTGCAGACAGAAGACCCTGAGATGGGCGCTCAAGCAAGTACAGCAAACATTTCCCCAAAAGACAACTCAACACATCCTGTTATTCCTGTTGATTTCCGTTGCCCAATATCACTGGATTTAATGAATGACCCTGTTATTGTCGCCACTGGGCAGGTCATACTTTTGTCCAATATCCAATTCAAACGTTTCCATCCAATATACAGACCCTTTGCATTTCAGCTCACTATAATTCCTTGCATATGCCTCTGCAGACTTATGAGCGAGGGTACATAGAGATGTGGCTGGAGGCTGGCCATGATACCTGTCCGAAGACACAGCAGAAGCTTGCCAATAAATCCCTGACTCCAAATTATGTTCTACGTAGCCTCATAACTCAATGGTGTGAGGCAAATGGTATCGAACCTCCAAAACGCGCTGCTCAATTTAAGGATGCACCATTGCCATGTAGTGCTACTGAGCATAGCAATGTTCTTGAGCTTCTTCAGAAACTGTCATCCCAAAACCTTGAAGATCAACGTGGCGCTGCTGGTATGCTTCGTCAGCTTGCCAAGCGCAGTGCTGAAAATCGTGCTTGTATTGGAGATGCTGGTGCTATTCCTATTCTTGTTAGTATGCTATCAACCACTGATGTTAGCACCCAGGAACACGTGGTTACTGCTCTCTTGAATCTTTCCATCTATGAAGAGAACAAGGCAAGGATAATCTCTTCTGGAGCTGTTCCTGGAATTGTGCACGTATTAAAGAGGGGCAGCATGGAGGCTCGGGAGAATTCAGCTGCCACACTGTTCAGCTTATCTATTGTAGATGAGAACAAGGTGACTATTGGGTGTTCTGGGGCAATTCCTGCGCTTGTGCAGCTATTGAGTAATGGAAGCCAACGGGGTAAAAAGGATGCAGCAACAGCACTATTTAACTTGTGTATTTACCAGGGTAACAAGGGGAAAGCTGTTAGAGCTGGATTGGTACCTATAATACTAGAACTACTCATGGAGACTGAATGTGGGATGGTAGATGAGGCCCTTGCAATATTGGCAATCCTCTCAGGCCACCCTGAGGGGAAGGCAGCTATTGGCGCTGCTTCTGCAATACCTGTATTTGTTGGAGTTATCAGAAATGGATCTCCAAGGAGCAAGGAAAATGCTGCTGCTGTTATGGTGCATCTATGCAATGGCGAAGGCGAACAGCAGCAACAGCATCTTGCTGAAGGACAAGAGCAGGGCATCGTGTCTTTGCTGGAGGAGCTAGCAGAAAGTGGCACGGACAGAGGAAAGAGGAAAGCTGTGCAGCTGCTCGAACGAATGAATCGGTTCCTAAAGCAGCAGAGTCAAGCCCAAGCTGAAGCAGAGGCCATGGCACAGGCTCATGCGCAAGCACAAGCACAAGCGCAGCCTCGGATCCTGGTTCAAGCTCAAGCACACGCAGATATGCAAGCTGAGCGATCACTAATTCTCATTTCATCAGATATTTCTGATAGATGAGGTTTTTGATTAGCAGCTTGTTTTGTCTAGTTATCGGCTTGTTTTTTTAGCTCAGGCTGGCAGGTGGAAGGTTGCCTGCAATTGTTATTGCGGAGGTTTCTGCTTTCTGTTGAACACTGCAAATTAGGAGGTCTGGGCAGCGTGATTTAGGTCCATTAGCATGTTGACTAGTGGGTTCTGAGGCAGCTATTAACCTGCATGTGTTCGTACAATGTACCGGTGATTGAAGGTAGTATCCTAGAGTTTTAGGGAGGTGTCGTTGAACTTGTACCCGGTGGCCAGTACAGGACTAATTCTGGCGTCCTAGGTTGAGAACCTTACGTGCCTGACAAAGTTGCAGTGAAGCTTTGTTTCAAAAAAGTGTTTGTTCATCCAGTCCTGACAGTGGAGCATTGGGGGATTTTTTGCCCTGGGTTGAATGATTCTGAGTTTGTAAAACAAGTAAAACAACTGGTGAGGTGTAAGCTTTTGTCCAGAAACATGTTTTTCTCCCATCTCTTCTGCCCCTTCCATAGCTCCATGCCTCCATGTGTACATTGAACTAAAAGAAATCGGCATGTTGGAATCATGAACATTTGTGGTCTCTTGTAGATGAGATTATGAGAACAAGGTGACTATTGGGGGTTCAGGGACAATCCCTGCGCTTGTGCAGCTATTGACAGACTGCCAGCGTAAGGGAATCCAATCCACCTGGGCTGGATGCACATGCACCTAGTATATGCATCAGTTTGCAGCTTGTCGCCTTGCCTACATGAGTACTCCTATGTCCATTCCTTCAGGTTCAGTTCCAGCCCGCTCAATCTATCCATCTGCTGCCTATCTGGATTCTGGACGACTCTTGATGCATCTGTCCCTGCTGCGTACATGCGTCGGCCTCACCGGCGCATGCAGCAATCCTGACGAATCTCTGCCGCTGCCCCGACCTGAGTCTGAAATGCGATCCCATTGGCGGACGTCGCCCTCGGCGAGCTTGGCCACACTACCTCGTGTCGATTGGGGACAAACGCAGCTGTCACGGCGGTAGGGCTCAGCGGGGCCGAAAGGGCGGGGGTCAGGTGCACGCCGATGACCCCGGCCGGCCGGGCCACATGCGCGTGCCCGTGCCTTTTCCTGTCGTCAACGTTTAGTTGGGCCGTTGAGGGCCTGAGGCCTCGGGGGAGAGACCTGACTAGTTTGACGTGCTTGCTGTAGCTGGCTAGTGGGAATGTGGGATGACGCCCCGCCGGAGGACTGCTCGTTTGTCCTTTGTTCGCTGAATCGAGCAATTATGCAGGGTCCGGTCATGAGGGTGAGGTTATTGTTGAGAGTCAGAACGTGATATGACTGGGTGAGGTCAAAGTGGTAACCAACTCTGGCATCAACAAATATCAATGATTGGCAATTTGGCATAGGAAACTACTCCTATATCACACGCACGCGCCATGTCTCCTGGTTAAGCCGTTAACTTTCTTCTATTTTTTGGATTTCAGGAGCCGTTCCTACTTAGCTACCGGCCCATATTGTACATTAGCCATGCATCTAAGGACATGTTTTGATATCATGAGCTAATTATTAGCTAGCTAAGCTTAAATTAGCTCTAGTTTATCCAAACAAGAGAGCTAATTTTTTAGCCGAGTCTTCAACTAGTTGTTATCCAACTAACTAGCCAACTATAGCTAATTTAGGATAATTTTTTAACCCAACCAGTAAATAGTCATGCGTATCCAAACATGTCGTAAGTATCGCGTTTCGAGCGGGAATCCCAGTTCCACGCCTGCTCGTTCTCCATTGCTGGATGCTGTAGCTAGCTAACAATTGTTCTTTTGTCATTATTCCCACCATTTCAAATTATAAGTTATTTTAGTTTTGTTCAAATTTGAACTTATCTAATTTTAACCAAATTCAAAGAAAAATACATTAGGGAAATTCTTTATGTTATTTTACTTATAATGGTAGAAATCAATAGTCCCAATAGATTTTAGGGTATTGTAGACTATTTTACAATGACAGAGGTGGGTATTTTTCTTGGAAAACAAAATATAGATCCAAAACTAAAACTTTTATTGTTTTTTAGAGTCTACTAACAAATTAATTGTTTGTTCTTTTTGTTTATTGTCAATTCTGGGATTCTTTGTTTCTTGCGCATTCCACGGGAATTAATGAGTATTTAGTTAGTTTAGGAAAATTTTGTTTTGTATACATAATCTAATATACTATATTTTCGGATTCCGAGATGGTTTACACTAAATTGTCTTTATAGCTATAAGTGAAACAGTGGTTAAAGTCTAACCTTCTTGAGACTGTATACACCTAATTAAAATGGCACACGGCGTCTATTTTTGGTGCACTCTTCATTCCATTTGTTTAATTTTGATTCTCAACTCTAAGGCACAAGCATCATGTGAGCGCAACGGAGTGGAGCAGTGGACCAAACAGGACCTAAAAATTGGCACCCAAAATCAAACGACTCAGCAAAGTCCGGAAGTTCAGAAAATCTCTGGTAGTTGAGCGAAAGTGCTACAATTGGAATCAGCACAAGCCACAATCACGAATTTCACAAAGCCACAATCATAAGTAGACACGAGGTTTTGGTGAAACCCTTTGTGGAAAAAACCATGGTCAAGCGAGCTATCCACTATGCAAATGAAGATACAAGAGGTGAAAACCAACAAGATCGTGGAGGCTTCAAATCCCCACAAAACTTATATTAGTGTATTTTGGTAGACCAAAGACTCGTCTCTCTCTCTCTCTCTCTCTTCTCTCTCTCTCTCTCTCTCGACCAAAGACTCGTCTCTCTCTCTCTCGCGTTCGCAATCAAAAGATGGGCCCTCAAATTAAGTTGCATACACATCAAGTGGCCAGACAAACCCTAGAAGTTCATGAGAGTTTTACTAAACTTCCGGACCTTGCATGATGTCAAATTGGAGTTGCAGATATATCTTAGTATCACCACGCACTACTACAGAATGGACTTGTTGTCCCGGGCGGTAACGGCCTTTAGTTCCGGTTACCGTGCCGGGACAACGATCCCGGGACTAAAGGTGCCACCTTTAGTCCTGGGTCATCGAGCCGGGACTAAAGAGGGACCTTTAGTTTCGGTTGGTGTTACCAACCGGGACTAAAGGCCCTCCAGCCGAGCAAACGTGGCCGCACCCTTTAGTCCCGGTTGGTACCTTTTTTTTTCTTTTTTTTTAAATTTGTTTTCAGTTCAGTTACACGTATTTGTTTAATATATAATATATTTTTATGTACGTATTCTACGCTGCTAATATAAATACACGCACGCATATAATTACATCTAATTCTCATCTCGAGCATTATTATATTCGAATAAAGTATGAACATATATATATTATAGATATATATATGTATATATACAACACTTTCATAATCTTGTTCTCGAAAATAACGATATCAATAAATATTTAATTTACATCATTTATTCCTTAGGATCAAAGTAGAACTCGCCGTTGGGATTTAGTACTTTTTCTAGAAGATATCCTGCTATTGACTCTTGAACTGCTTTCAGATGGTCTTTTTGCATGACCCTTCGTTTCAACCATTCAGTCTTGCATTTGAAATAAAAGGAAAAGTATTAATACATACATATATATATATATATATATATTCATTTAAAAATAAATAAAAAATTGATATATACGTACTCTGAGGACATCTTTAGGAGTTCTTCTTATGTGCGCAGTGATAAATTCACAAACGTAGTATCCACACAAGTTATTACCTGGTTCCTACCGCAAACATCACTGTACGAGAAGAAGATTATTCTCATCATCTCACACATAAATTGAAGTACAATATAGTAATTAAACACGTGGGGAAGTGTATATAGTACAACTTACTGGTATTTCAACTACATTAAGTGGTGCCTTGCAATCCTTACGATGTTGCCGAATAAACTCTTTCCAAACCCTGTGCGACCAATAATGTACGATCGTTAATAAATTATGGCAAAGTCTATTCAATAATAGTTGTGCGCGAGAGATCGAAATTACCCCTGGATAATGTCTATCATATCTTAGTATAGTGCCCGCTCTTTTCTCAACGAGTCAAAGATTACTAACCGACTTGAGTTTAACTCAATGACAATGAGTATCCAGTGAAACCTGCATTGGTTTATACACACACGTACATGCACATAAGTTGTATTGATAATACATAAAATGTGTAGACTATATTATTATTAACACTTACTCAAAGTTGTACGGGAAAAGTATTGTTGTCTTATCGTGCTGCTTCACGAAGAACATCATGATATTCTCCTGTGCTTCAGATACCCACCGCTCATTGACAATAATACCGGTTTTGAATACGATATAAGGATCAATGAAGCCAACACTGGTGTCTTGTATTCTTTGGAGCTCTGACATCTGGAATCTGTATATAAATATAAGTTACATGTGAGGATAATTATATACACGTACGCATGGAAGTGAGTTTATTAAATAAAAGTAAGAATCACTTACAAACAAAAGGAGCTAATGATTGATTTGTCCAGAGCGTCCAAGTGGAATAGTTGATGTAATTCTTCGAAACTAATATGTAAGATGTCATCGCCACGGAAGTAATGATGGTCTCTAAATCTAACAAAGATCCACTGCTCACCCCTGCCACACGCCTGCATGTACCACTTGTTGAGCAAGTATATTTGCGTACCCAATTCATTCAGAGCCGCAGGGTTGTACAGACTTTTGCCATATTTATAAGTCTTCCAGGTATCAACTTCCAGGTTCTGGATTGGAGCTTTGCCCGTCAACTGATCCAAGGTTAAACCAGTATCTTTAAAAAAAGCATTAAGGGCTTGAACCGACACTTCTCCAGAGTTGTCTGGTCGATAGACTTCTATGTTGGAACCATATTCATTAGCAACAACAAGATTTTGCATTGGTTGCTTCTGTTGTCCGAGCTGTGGGACATCCTTCCCTGATGCTCTTTTCCTTTTCTTATCTGCATCATGTGACTTCACGAGGGAGCGGTCATAGTCTGATAGTGTGGGGGTATTAACCCCTATACCCTTACGGCTAAGCTTGGGCTGGCCCGGATCGATGGTTTCAGTCCACCCGAAAGATGACGTGCGGCCCGGTTAACCTGATCGGAGTCCTGCACAAGGAATCAAGACGGATTTGGCGACCAAGCAGGATCCTGGTCGGTTAGAATAGGAATCCTTATCCGGCCAGATATGGCAATTGTAACTGACTAGGATTAGTTTCCAGATCTGTAACCCTGCCCCCCGGGCTATATAAGGCGGGCAGGGGACCCCTCTAAAAAATATCTCTCATTGACATACAGCAATACAAATCAGACGCAGGACGTAGGTATTACGCCTTCTTGGCGGCCGAACCTGGATAAAACCTCGTGTCTGTCTTGCGTCACCGTCTTGTTTGGGGCTTGCGCATCTGTCTGCCGATAATCTACTACCTTGGGCATACCCCTAGGTAGACTGCCGACCATATTTCGTCGACAGTGGCGCGCCAGGTAGGGGGTGTGCGTACTGCTCTCCAAACAAACAAGATGGTCATCATCTCCGGCTCCATGGCTACGCCCAGCGGCCTCACGTTCACCGTCGGCCAGATCACCTGGACCACCAGCTCCGACGACTCCATCGCCATGGCCACGGGGGAGGCATGGATTCAGCCTACGCCGACGACTACTTCACCTGCATCGGCTACGGCTCCGACCACGGTGAACACGGCTCCGACCACGGTGAACACGGCTCCGACCACGATGGACCTGGCTCCGACCATGGGACATCTGGCTCCGACCACGCCTACAGCCACGCCAACAACCCGTCGTCCGCTTCCCCGCTACAGAGGGAAGCAGATCGACAACACCGACCTGCTCGATTCCGTTGATCGGGTCGGCATCCAACTCGCTGAAACCCTGGCTCTAGTAAGTACGATTCAAACCCAACCTAACGAGCAGGTAACAGCTCTCCACGACAGATCTATCCGACTGGCTCGGACCAGTCGTCCTGTGCGATTTGGAACAGATCTTGTGGTCGTATCAACTCCTGAGGGGCGTTTCGCTCATCGCCGGCCAGACATCGCGACGGGTCTCCGACTCTGCGAGTACGAAGCCCCAACGGAGAACCACCAGGTCCAGCCCTATGGCTTGCAAAACGCTGCCTCCAGCTACGCGTACAACCTGCGACACCGCTCGGATCTGTGTCCTGTACACCGATCTCGGCCGAAGCCATGCAACATCGTCAACATGGTCCGGATCGAAGATTATCAGGAAGGATCCGTCCACACAGTCCGAGAAGGTGACTCTAGCTCCTCATCCGGCATCGCGTCCAACGCATCTGTCCACACCGAGCTTCAGCGTCACGAAGATGAAGGCGCCCAATACGATCTGGATCTACCAGACCACGCCTCGGGTTTCCCCCAATTTCCGTCTTTCCCGCCAAGACGAGGGGATTTGATCCATGTTGTCAGCAACGACGAGCCGCCAGCAGTTGGCGAAACAGAACAAGAAAAGACTACACGCGAAGCACGCAATATTGACCGGTTTAATCGCCGGCAAATCGAAGCTGAAGCAGACCAGGAGGCACGACGCATAAGGGTCCAACCGCGTGACCTCAACAATGCTTTCGACAGGGTGGGGGATAAACAAGTCTTCAAGACCCCAAGGGCCAACGTAGCCGTCGCCATGGCGACGATGCAGCGGCTGCCCAACACTCCCGAGACTCAAGTAATCCGTGATGACATACAAGCTTATCTGACGGCTGCTATGGCTCAGACCGCAGAGATGAACCAAGCCCAGGCTCCATCCGTTTCTGTCGAATCAAGCCACAGCCGCCAATACTCAAGTCGCTCACAGCCACTCAACCTACGTGGCTCGCGCAATAACGACCCATCGGACAACCGTCAAGGCAGGAACGGTGGTCGTGATGGTGGTCGGGACGACAACCGCCGCCGGGAGGATAACCGCCACGACGTTCGAGGCGACAACCGCCGAGATAACCGCGACAATCGCCGTGATAACCACGGTCGCAGCGCTAATCCAGGTGGCAATCGAGATCGCCGCGATGGCAATAACGATCTCCGCCATTACCTCGGTGGACGTGATTTGCGTGCTCGCATCAACCAGAGAGCTGACGATCGTGCATCCCATGAAAGCTATCGCCGTATGGAGTACGACACCGTCCACGGTCCGCCGGGTCTGAAGTAGTTCACTCCACACCTGCGCCAAGTCATATGGCCCAAGAATTTCAAGCTCAAGAAGCTTCAGAAGTACGACGGTAAAGAAAACCCCAAATTATGGGTCATGCTCTATGAAACCGCGTGCCGATCGGCCATGGCTGACGAGCACGTTATGTCTAACTACTTCCCAGTCGCCGTTGGTCATGCAGGTCACCAATGGCTAGTTAGCTTGCCGGCAAACTCTTTTGACTCTTGGCAGGAACTCAAGCAGGCCTTCATCGACAATTTCATCGCTACTTGTGAACAACCCGGCAACAAGTACGATCTGCAACGGATCCGAGATCGGAAAGACGAACCACTGCGCGAGTACGTTCGGTGTTTCTCGGAGATGCGCATCAAGGTCCCATCGATATCCGACAACGAAGCAATCGAGGCTTTCGTCACCGGCCTCCGCTTCCACGACGCCCTAAGAGACAAGCTCCTCCGAAAAAGACCTGAGTCAGTCACAGCGCTCTTGGCCACCGCTAAGAAATACGCGGACGCTGACGACGCTAAAAAGATAATCGTCGAAGAAGAAGCAAGGGTCCCACGCTCCGACCACCCCCCACACCGCGATGATTACCGCGGCAACCGTGGTCGGCACGACAATTTTGACCGCCGCAACCAGCGCAACGACTCCCGCGACCACCGTGATCAACGTAATCAGCGGCGCAACCGCCGTGACGATTACAGAAGCAAGCGTGCTCGGGAAGACGATGGCGAGGTCAATACTGTGAAAAAGGGCGGAGGACGTCGTAACTACGAGGACGATTACGCCAAGGCATTGAAGGGCCCCTGCCAGCTCCATCCCAAGTCGAACCATACCATGGAGAATTATCGCGTCCTCAAGACTATCTACACGCGCCAACAGGCTCCGGATATGTCCGACAAGCCTACTGACGTGAGGGAACAGCGCAACGAGGACAACGACGACGACGATGCAGATCCTCGTCATAAATACGTCAAGCCGACGGATCGCGTGCACACCATCATCGGCGGCAAGGTGTCCATTGAGACCAAACGAGAACGCAAGCTGCTCGCCCGCGCCTGCTTGAACGTGGCAAAGAACGACAACCTTCTTACCGATCCGCGGCTTCCTCCGTGGTCTCACCATAAAATCTACTTCAGCAGGAAGGACCAATGGGCCGCCATACCTGAGCCAGGGCGTTTTCCCCTGGTCCTCGATCCTTGTATCAACAAGGTTCAGTTCGACAGGGTACTGATCGACGGCGGCAGCTCCATTGATATACTGTTAAGAACAGCCTGCCCGCTCTGAAAATAGCCCAGGCGGACCTGAAGCCGTACGAGGCACAGTTCTGGGGCGTTCTCCCCGGACAGAGCTCCACACCTCTCGGGCAGATCACGCTACCTGTGCAGTTTGGGACTCCGGACCACTTCCGCACCGATTACGTCAACTTCGTGGTCGCTGATTTCGACGGCACCTACCATGCTATTCTTGGTCGACCGTCGCTCACCAAGTTCATGGCCATACCTCATTACAGGTATCTGGTGCTTAAGATGCCCACTGAGAAAGGAGTTTTAACCCTCAGGGGCAACATATACGCAGCTTATACCTGCGAGGACGACAGCTTCAAAATAGCAGAGGCCCACGACCTCTCTTCTCCCCATCACCGCCTTCAATGTCAAGAGGAACATTGCTGTAACCTTTGAGCACTCTATCGACCGAGACGCTAGCATATCCAGGTTGAATAACTGACCCATGGATTCTTGGTGTCTTTGTTCGGTCTATTGGAGATACAACCCCGACAGCCACCATGATTGATGCATTATTACCATCTGGAATGTGCAGCTCACATGTTGTTAGAGGCTCAGTAATGTCATCAACATGTTGTCATTCTATACTCTTTGTCGACTGTTACCCCTCCTCCGGTTAGCTTCACCCATTGGCACCGGAACAAAGGGACTTTAAAATTAGGTACGTAGTCTAGTTCCCATATATCTTCTATGCGGCCATAATATGTTTGTATATTCCCATTTGGATCTGTGCCATCTATGCGAACATCACTATTTTGATTGGTGCTCCTTTTATTTTGGGCAACTGTGTAAAATGTATTCCTATTTATCTCGTACCCTTGGTACATGAGAATATGCCATGATGGTTGCCTAGCCAACAAATACAGTTGCTCATCAATATTGTCATCGCCTTGACATTCTTTTCGCAACCAACCACTGAAACTTTCCATGTGCTGACGCCTAATCCAAGCTTCAGTCTTTCCTGGAAACTTAGATCGTAAGAACTCCTTATGTATCTCGATGTACGGATGCACCAATGATGAGTTCTAAAGAACTGTGTAGTGTGCTTTATTGAAATAATCGTCTTCCATGCCAATATATATTTTCTTCCCTAAAGTTCCTTTACCACTGAGTCTCCCCTCGTGTCGCGATTCGGGAACGCCAATCGGGGCAAGGTCAGGAATAAAGTCAACTAGTACGGATTTTCTATAATTTTCTAACTATTTACTAAGTTTTTCATTTCATGGAAAATTTAATTCTAAAAAAAAGGCATGATTTCTAAGTAGTTCATTTCATGGAAAAAATAATTCTAAGTGACCTGCTCGATATCGGCGAACTCACGGACGTTTAGGTTGCCGAGGATAGTAACATTTGTAGATGACATTTATAGGTCTGAAGTTATCAAATATCCATCAAATTATAGCTCAAAAACATGTTTCAATAAATAACCATCCGTACTAGTTGACCTTGCTTACGTGATCAACTCGGCGAGCATTTCTCCACCGGACGGCACCGTACTTGGCCAAGGAAGAGCTCCGATTCTACGAGAAAGGGAACACGGTCTTCCACGACCGTTGCCGCTCTCCCTCGTAGAATCAAAGCTCCTCCTTGACGTCCGTTACCGCTCGGCAGAGAACATGCTCGCCGACCTGAACACGGTTCGCAAGTTCAACTAGTACGGATTTTCTACAATTTTCTAACTATTTTCTAAGTTTTTCATTTCATGGAAAATTTAATTCTAAAAAATAAAAGGCATGATTTCTAAGTATTTCATTTCATGGAAAAAATAATTCTAAGTGACATGCTCGATATCGGCGAGCTCATGGGCGTTTAGGTTGCCGATGATAGTAACATTTGTAGATGACATTTGTAGGTCTGAAGTTATCAAATATCCATCAAATTATAGCTCAAAAACATGTTTCAATAAATAACCATCCATACTAGTTGACCTTGCTTACGTGATCATCTCGGCGAGCATTTCTCCACCGGACGGCACCGTACTTGGCCAAGGAAGAGCTCCGATTCTACAAGAAAGGGGACACGGTCTTCCACGACCGTTGCCGCTCTCCCTCGTAGAATCAAAGCTCCTCCTTGACGTCCGTTACCGCTCGACAGAGAACATGCTCGCCGAGATGAACATGGTCTACAAGTTCAACTAGTACGGATTTTCTACAATTTTCTAACTATTTTCTAAGTTTTTCATTTCATGGAAAATTTAATTCTAAGATCACGTAAGCCACCGGGAACGAGGATGGCGCGTGCTCCAGCGAGGACGAGCAAGGCGTGATTTTGATGAACTAATTTAACTTTTGTTTATCCAAACATATATGCAAATCATCATGTGATTTTGAGCTAAAAATGACATATAAAATCATAATAAAGTCCAACATATAAAGTTACACATGCATCTACATCGCAAAATGAGATAAGCTACTGATAAAACATAAGAGGATTAAGTTTGTTACCTCTAAAATCGAAGAGCAACACCAATGGAGGGGGAGAGAGCAAGAACAACAGCAAGCTGAAGAACAGAGGCAGTGAGTTTGAATGGAATGGCTCGGGCTCGGGGAGGAAGAAATGAGCTGAATTATAGGTCGGGATGATTAGTCCCAGTTAGGGGTCCAAACCGGGACTAAAGATTAATCTTTATTCCCAGGGCATCACCCAAACCGGGACTAAAAGCTTTAGTCCCGGTTGGTAATACCAGCCGGGACTAAAGATCCCTGCCCCACGGACGACCGTTGGGCAGGGACCTTTAGTCCCGGTTGGTATTACCAATCGGGACTAAAGGGTCCTTTAGCCTCGAAGACAAAAAAAAAATGCCGAGGCTAATATCAAATTAGGATATTGTTCTAAAGTCTGTTCTCTAGCCGTGACATTTTTTTTAGTTAGTATACGTACTACGGCAAGCTAAGCCGCACCTCTCATCTCGCACCACCGCTTTCATTATTGCCACACCTGATTGATTGCGCCGGGCAACAACCTTCCAACGAATTAAAGAGGCCGTGAGGAATATAATGTAGTTAAGAAAAAACCAGCTGTGTGCTAAATAAAGAGAAAGCCTTAAATAAAGCCCAAATATATGCCCGTCCATGTCCATGGATCGATGCGAGACGTGTACACATGTGCTTAGCTCATGCATGGCTGATCAATTGCTTTTAGTGTGTTTTATATGATGTTGAAGAGGTTAATTCGATATACTCCGCTATTACGACGAGGAACTGGTATAAGATGCTTAATTACAAGCCCTGATAACAAGCTCGCCATCATTGCCTGTAACATGTATAACGCGCGCGTACCATTTGCTGATGGTATTTCTTACGCTTCAGCTCCGTCACTTCATCTGTACAAGTACAAAAGATAAGCTGAGGAAAGTCTAGTATAGCACCCAATCAGAAAACTCGTGTGCGTGCAGTAGGTGTGCATGCAGTAGGTTAACACATCGCCTTTTCAGTTTTTGTCTGAACACGTACCGAAATCAATTAGGGCGAACACGTACCGAAATCAATTAGGGCGAACTTTATTTTGGAGTAATTGAAATCTACCTAATAAATTAGACTATTTAGTTTGAAATTTAATATTCCATAACTTTTTTCAAACTCACAAAACAATGGCCCATCATCGAATATCACTGGCACCCTTTGCATTCACGGCTGGAAACAGAGACTTTGCCAAGTGCAAAATTCTTTGCCGAGTGTCAAAAATCGGGCACTCGGTAAAGACCTTCTTTGCCGAGTGCTGCACTCGGCAAAGAATTACACTCGGCAAAGAGTTCTTTGCCGAGTGCCGAGCACTCAGCAAACAAGGACACTCAGCAAAAGACTTCTTTGTCGAGTGCCAGACTCTCAGCAAAATCTCTACACTCGGCATAGGCTGCCCGCGAAACGGCGTTCGGTCACGGCCTTCTTTGCCGAGTGCCTGCTGTTAGGCACTCGGCAAAGATTTGATTTTTTTTTAAAAAAAAAAATTCTTTGCCGAGTGCTCCAGATTTGGCACTCGGCAAAGATTTACTTTTTTTAAAAAAAAATCTTTGCCGAGTGTCTCAGATCTGGCACTCGGCAAAGAAATTTTTTTAAATACTTTGCCGAGTGCCCTTGGCACGGCACTCGGCAAAGATTTATTTTTTTTATAATTTCGTTGCCGAGTGCTCCTGTGGATGCACTCGGCAAAGAGGAAATTTTTTTAAAAAAATTTAAAACATTCTTTGCCGAGTGCCTTATGCCTGTCACTCGGCAAAGACACCCTTTGCCGAGTGCCATACCCCGGCACTCGGCAAAGTTTTTTTTGTTTTTTTGTTTTTGGCCTCTATTTTTTTTGTGCAGCCCTTTTAAAGCACCAGGAACTCCTAGTTACAATTTAGAGATTTTTTTGTGGCTTTTTGATATATTTAGTTACTTTATTTCGTTTACTTGATTTTTTTTGAAAAATAGAAATTTAAACTGCACGTGGTACGAATAATGTAGTTTAATGATTCAAAAATTGATAGCCATGTTAGTGAGTGTTGTGAGACGCCGTATCCAGGAACGGACCCGAAATTTCGGACATCTTGTTCACGAAACATGTCCGCGAAATTGCGTGTGAAGTGTTTTTAAATTCTATAAAAAGCAAACGAAGTCCGAAAATCATGAAACTTGTTGAGATGTCGTGATATCATATGTGGAGGCTATGATAAAAATTTCAGAAGATTTCATGCACGTTGTCACGTACGATGCTTACAAACCAGGACATCTTTACATGTGATATCAGATCTCACATTTGTCACTCGGCAAAGAATTTTTTTTAAAAAAAATTCAAAACTTTGCCGAATGCCGGCCATTGGGCACTCGGCAAAGATTTTTTTTTTAAAAAAAAATTCAAAACTTTGCCGAGTGCCATTCATAGGGCACTCGGCAAAGAATTTTTTTTAAAAAAAATTCAAAACTTTGCCGAGTGACATCCATAGGGCACTCGGCAAAGATTTTTTTTTTAAAAAAAATAAAAAATCTTTGCCGAGTGCCTTTCTGGTTGACACTCAGCAAAGAAATTTTTAAAAAAAATAAACATTTTGCCGAGTGCCCTACGACACTCGGCAAAGATTTTTTTAAAAAAAATAAAAGCTCTTTGCCGAGTGCCTTCCGGGTTGGCACTCGGCAAAGAATTTTTTTTAAAAAAATAAAAAAATCTTTGCCGAGTGCCTGCAGTGTTGGCACTCGGCAAAGTGACCGTCAACGGGACTGGCGTCGTGACGGTCGCTTTTCTTTGCCGAGTGTCCCCGGGGCACTCGGCAAAGCATTTGCTGAGTGCTCGATAAAAGACACTCGGCAAAGAGGGCTTTGCCGATCAAATTTTTGCCGTGTGTTCTTTGCCGAGTGCCGCACTCGACAAAGGCTTTACCGAGTGCAATTTGGCCTTTGCCGAGTGCCTCAGGCACTCGGCAAAGAACCTGAATCCAGTTGTGATTCCAACAAAACTGACATTACCAAACTCATCTTCCTCCACACTTCCTCCATGATACAGGATGACTACATTGTCCATCTAGTTGGTATGCACATCAACCAAGTTATTATGGATATATTATTATAAGATAACTAACCATAATATCTAACTACATTTGCTAACTAAATTACCTAACTATCGACCTAAACAAATAAGTATCTAATTGTCTAACTATCTCTATAACAAGATAAGAGATTTGGTAACTACACTTACTAACTAGCTAACTAAATCAATAGGTAACTAACTCCCTAATTATGTCTCTAACAATCTAATCTAACTAAATAAGCTACATACATATATTCCTAAGTATATAATATAACTAAATAAATAGGGTTATTTTGATTCAAGCCATTACAATTTTCGTGCTTCGGAGATTTGCCATTACAATTCAGCTATTTGGAAATTTGCCATTATAATTGTTGAAGTTGCTGATAATTGCCATTATAGACGTATCCAACGCCCTTAGGCCCACCTGCAGGTGTTGCATGCATACTATATTTCCGTATAGACCGAATTGCCCCTGTGGACAAAAGGATAAGGCATCCTGGCCATACGACCGATTCAGCCCCGAAGACGAACCCTACCAGCTCGATTCGTTTCTCGGCGGCGGCTGCTCTCTAGGCCGGTGCGGGCGCAGGTGGCCGGCGGCGGCTCTCTAGGTCGGCGCGGGCGCAGGCGGGTGCCAGGCGTAGGTGAGCACCACACGCAAGTGCTTGAAGCAGGATCAAGCAACGAACAGAGAAAAACAGATGCAAGAAGCTAACTTTTTGACCAATCAAAATTAAGGACAGATTCACCTTGGCTCACGACGAGCTCTGCTCGGCGTTGGACGAGCGCACAGAGCTGATGCGCTTGATGCTGGTTTGCAAGCACCGCAACGAGCAGCAAACGGAAAACTAGTAGCCGAACTCCTCTGCCTGGGCATCGAACTATGGGACCTGAGTCCGACTCCCAGCGCTGGAACACAAGAGGCAAAAACACGAACAGAGAGAGAGATCGATCACAAGAAACAGAGGGCACCGGACAGCTCTCAAAGGGCACCGCCTGGAGCAGGACGGTGCACTGCCTGGGAGAGAGCGGTGAACACAGCACCATCCGGTGACAGCCGATCAGAACTGAGAAAAGAGAGGGAGAACGAAGCATGGCACAGAGAGAAATCGGTCTCGAAGACCTGGAGCGACGGGCGGGCCTCCTTGCCGCTCGGGCTTGGTGAGCGCTTGGCTGCTGGCTAGCGTGCTCCGCAGGAGAAGGCGAGCGCCTGCTCTAGCCTAGGGACGGGCGTTGCTCAGACGAGCACGCTCGTTGCCAGAGCACCGGCACTGGTAGCGCTGCTGTCTCCACCCATCGATCAGAGCCTGTGCCTCACGAACAGAAAGACCGAGAACAAAGAACTGGCAGACGAGCGGCCACAACGATCAAACAAAAACCGACCCAAGTCTGTGGGGGATATACCCCTAGGTACCACAAGATGGTACATGGGCCGCACCATCCGAGGTGGCCCGGCCCGTAAGATTAAGTCGTGCACATCAAGATTACAAGTTGTACTAGATATTGTAATAGTACCAAATTGGATACTTTATTTGTAACCTTGTCTCTTCGGAGTATATAAGGAGAGACAAGGGTCCCCCAGAGGAGAGGTTAATCGATATACATCTCAATACAATACACCAAAGACACAGGACGTAGGGTATTACGTCGATCAGACGGCCCGAACCTGTCTAAATCGCTGTCTCTATGCCTTGTGTCACCATCTGGTTCCTGATTACACGCACCGTCTACCGATAATCTATCACCACGGGCACCCCCCTCGGTGGACTGCCGACCATATTTCGTCGACAGTGGCGCGCCAGGTAGGGGTCCCCTCTAGGGGTTGTGCGTGCTGATCCCTGGCGAACCAGATGGGATCTCACGACCAACGTTGTTTGTGGCAACTCATCTTGCTGCGACGGCCTCCTTCAACAACATCTACGACAAATCAGTGGCGACGTTCAACATCGTGCGCGGCAACCGTCATCAAATCCATCTACAAGTCAGAGCTTGACTGGTGGTCGATGAAATCATCGCCTGATTGCGCATGTGGGGATTGATCAGTTCAGCATGGTCTGACTCACGCATCTAGACGCAATAATTATCACCGAGTTGCGGACGCTGCCGCTCGATCGTTGCTGCTGCCTCGAAGCGGAGTCGGTTTCCTTCTTCGAGTTCGTTTTGGATCAAGAGAAAATCAATCTACAAAGGTTGCTGACTGCTGTGTTATCAGACCAAGTACTGACATCGGCACCATATACGATCGTGTACGTGCGCTATGACAAACAAGCTAGCAAGAAAGGCATGCAAGCTAATCATGCATATACGTGTATATGCATCACGTACAGGCTTGCTGTTTTCATCCAATGACTACTCGATCCAGAGGCTACTAGGATGTGCACAAGTTTCTACATGTGTGCATGAGGCACTGCTGCTGCTCAGCCCCAATTCCCTCGACTCCGTCAAGGTCATCACCAGGATCAACGATTTGTCTTCAGCACGGCCGGCTGATCGCGGCGGCCTCCATTGACTACCTGATGAGACTTGACGTCGACGCATCTTGTGACGACAAAGCCCTCCGACCACCGAACTGATCGAGCAGCCACGTCGACCACGTCCTGAGCAGCTCCGCTGAGCTCCGACCACGTCGACCATGGACCACGTCGACCACGTCCCGAGCAGCTCCGCCAAGCTCCGACCACGTCGACCACGACCACGTCGACCACGTCCCGAGCAGCTCCGCCGAGCTCCGACCACCTCGACCACAAGACTACGTCGCAATAATGATCGCCGCGAAGAACGGCGCTACGACAATCGCGACCACAGTCATGACGACAGGTCGAAAAGCTCGAGGACCAGACAACTTCATCGCCAACGACACGTCAAGCCATCTCTCGAACATCGCAACACGCCGACTACACCCACCGGTCGTCAATAAAGCTAAGTATTATTTTTAATTGAAAATTTCTTCGATCATCATACACCTCCGCCGACCACCCTTAGGGTGCGCTCCGCGTCGAATTTTCTCCATACATACAATCCAAAACATGTATAAGTTTTTACAACGGTTCGCCGATATGTTTTCCTTCCTGCTTGAGAATCCCAGAGCCGGCACTGTCTCCGGCTCCACCCCACGCGTGCATGAGAGTCCACCCTCTGCGCTACGGGTAGTCGGCAGTCGCTCCCTGGTAACACTGGCACTCTACGCGTGGCAGCGTTCCGTACCTCGCGCTACGAGATGTTGGTCAGCCCAGGGCTAGCGCATTCTTCAGGACAGGTTAATACATCGCGTTACGCTACTACATAACAAAAGGGCTAAAAACAGCTAATGTTATTTTTCGAATATTACACCAAGTATAATTCATCGCCAACCGAACACCAAGTGTTTACTTCACCTCCTATAGAGAGGTCAATATATTTCGTACATCATCATGTACTACCGCTCTCCGTGTTTATTTTTCAGGAACACAGTTCGGTCAGCGAGCTCATGCTTCAGGGTTCGCCAAGACCACTACGGTGCTCGAGGACTCTGGCCAGACCACGCTCGTGCTCGGGGACTCTGGCTAGACCACGCTCGTGCTCGGGGACTCGCCAGACCACTCCGTGCTCTGGGACTTCTCGCCAGGCCTTGCAAGTTATTTAATCAAGGGGCAACTAGCGTATACGTGTGCATACATACACGACATGCTATACGCTTGAGCCACGCCCAAACACCAGGATGACAAGCAAGCAGAAAAGGAGTCCATGTAATCTACAGAGCCCTGACAGGCAAGACCGATTGCCAAAAGTCATGCGAAGCTAGTTAAAGTAATTAAGGTACGAAGGGCATCTACATGGAAGCCAACTCCAGATTGCTAAGGCACTTGCATGCGCGCATGCACGTACGCATCGTCTCCACGAGCATGCAAGGGCCAACTCCGCGCATACACATACGCCAAACAAAGGAGGTTTCGGACTGCATCTCGCCTCGAACATCGCCGTGACAACCACGACCGCCGCCATAACGGCAGGTCTGAAAGCTCAAGGACCGGACGACTTCATCACCGCCGACCAGATCTCTATCCAAAGATAAGTACACTTCTAATATTTATATTCAATATAATTTTCATTACGACGTTTCTCCACAACGTCCTTGTTATAATTATTCTTCAAATAACGTTTGTCCATGTATACCATCTTAAAGATGACATACATCTATACTTAATGCAAATCCTCGACCAGTCCTGTTGACGCTCGGACGCCTCCAGAGACGGCCCTGTCTCCGGCTCCTCCCTACACGTGCACGAGCGTCTGTCCTCTGCGTTATGGGTGGTCGGCAGCGGCTCCTTAGCGACGCTTTGTTCATCCTACACGTGCACGGGCTCCGCGCCCCGCGTTATGGTTAACAGGCTAGCTAGGGCTGGAGACTCAGCTACATACTAACTGGTCGGGCAATTTATATTAAGTATAAACACAAACTTCACATTAGCACTGATGTTTACAAAGCACAAACTGCTTTATCACATCATGCTCATTTGCAAATGACTGCTGAGCGTCATACGCTATTTCTTCACCGCTGATTTTTTCTCCATAATTTATTATTTTGTACATCATGTACTACCATTCTACATATTTATCTATAGGAATTTCGAGCTATGCTCGGGGACTACGTCGCTCGCCTCTCGACCTATGCTCGGGGACTTTGTCGCTCGCTCCTTGATCTACGCTCGGGGACTGTCTCGACCGCTCTCCGACCATGGCTCGGGGACTTCGTCACTCGCTCCTTGATCTACGCTCGGGGACTGTCTCGACCGCTCTCCGACCATGGCTCGGGGACTTCGTCGCTCGCTCCTTAATCTACGCTCGGGGACTGTCTCGACCGCTCTCCGACCATGGCTCGGGGACTTCGTCGCTCGCTCCTTGATCTACGCTCGGGGACTGTCTCGACCACTCTCCGACCACGGCTCGGGGACTTCGTCGCTCGCTCCTTGATCTACGCTCGGGGACTGCCTCGATCACTCTCCGACCACGGCTCGGGGACTTCGTCGCTCGCTTCTTGACCTATGCTCAGAGACTGCCTCGATCACTCTCCGACCACGGCTCGGGGACTTCGTCGCTCGCTCCTCGACCTGTGCTCGGGGACTGCCTCGACCACTCTCCGACCACAGCTCGGGGACTTTGCGTCTCAACTACATGTGACTGGCGACTCGCATACAGTTGGGATATTCTTTCTCGTTTAGACCTTGCTACAAGGCTCATACCTCGCCTTCCAGCAAGCTCGGGGACTACATCGGTACGATGCACCTGCCGGTGTATCTCGTATCGCCTATACGACAATTGGATTCTCAACTTAACTGGGAATTCTTTTTAGACCCTGGCACCACGTGCCTACGTCACCTACTACCAGGCTCGGGGACTAAGTGGGCACACTTCACCTTGCGGTGAATGTGCTTGTTTTTCGACCACTACGCCTCTGATGATCAAGGACGCTATGCTTCAAGACGCACTTACATTTCTTTTCAGAAATACAAGTGGGCACACTTCCTAGGACAGAAATCTTTTTCTTTCTTCTTAAGAGCACCATACATTCTTCGGACAACCTACTTCTCCGGCGACAACGGTGGTCGGAGATGTCAAGAACTGAAGCCTCACTGTTCGGAGAAGGTTGAAACGGCGTGTCGCATCAGAATACATGGCGCTCGGGGACTAGCTGTGGGGGATATACCCCCAGGTACCACAAGATGGTACATGGGCCGCACCATCCGAGGTGGCCCGGCCCGTAAGATTAAGGCGTGCACATCAAGATTACAAGTTGTACTAGATATTGTAATAGTACCAAATTGGATACTTTACTTGTAACCTTGTCTCTTCGGAGTATATAAGGAGAGACAAGGGTCCCCCAGAGGAGAGGTTAATCGGTATACATCTCAATACAATACACCAAAGACACAGGACGTAGGGTATTACGTCGATCAGACGGCCCGAACCTGTCTAAATCGCTGTCTCTATGCCTTGTGTCACCATCTGGTTCCTGATTACACGCACCGTCTACCGATAATCTACCACCACGGGCACCCCCCTTGGTGGACTGCCGACCATATTTCGTCGACAAAGTCAAAAGCTCTTGAGCCCAAATTTTGCACACATGAAATTCGACTTGATACAAACCTATTCCCAAAAAATCATCGCCTGGATTGACTTAAACTCCGAGAAAAATCAGATCGCAGTCAAGACAAAAATGGGGAAAAACTAAGAACACAGATGAACAAACGAATCCCAGAGGGCACGAGGAGGATTTGGGCCTCCTTTCCCATTCCAAATCTCAGAGAATACACCACAAAATATTTAGATTTAGGACCTCTATTAAGAACCCTAAGGGAGAGAAAACTTATGAAGAAGGGGGAATGACAGTGGGAGAGAGGCGGTCGTCGCAAATGGCGCAGGCGGGCGCAGGCTTAGACGGGAGCTGCGGTAGGCACGGCGATGCAGTGACCTCGATGGTTGGGTCACCTGCTGTTCTTGGAAAGTTCCGGTGTTCTTCCCATTCACAAAAATCTCAGTAAACTATCTCTGTGTGGCTGCCTCTGGCACCAGCGCCCGCAGTGCCTGCTCTAGCCACCAGCGCTGCAGCACCTGCCTTCGCAGCGACCGCATGCGCCAGTTGCGTCCGCCGCGACGGCCTCCGCAGCATCCGCCCACCGCGCCAGTTGCGCCCGCCGCGACGGCCTCCGTAGCGTCTGCCCGCCTCCGCCGCATCACCTGCGCCCGCCACCGCCGCGCCACCTGCGGCCGCCGCGCCTGCCTCCGCAGTGACGGCCCGCCCGCGACTGCTCGCATGCCGTGACCGGCAGCCTGCACCCGTGCCGGTCTGCAAAGCCACCGCCGGCGAGACCTGAATCGAGGCTACTGGAAAGCCAGTACGCCCTCGGTCTTGTTCAGCCACGGACACGTACGAATGAAACGCTAAATCGAGCTGATAGGAATCGGGCCTTATCCTTTTGTCCACAGGGGCAATTCGGTCCATACGGAAATACAGTATGCATGCAACACCTACAGGTGGGCCCAACGACGTTGGATACGTCCATAATGGCAACTATCAACAACTTCAACAATTATAATGGCAAATTTACAAATAGCTGAATTGTAATGGCAAATCTCCAAAGCACAAAAATTGTAATGGCTTGAATCAAAATAACCCAAATAAATAAGCATCTAACTTTCAACCTATGTAATTAAATTTGCTAAATATTCTAAAAAAATTACTAACTAAATTATCTAAAGTACATTATCTAATTAACTAAACCTATGTAATAAATAAGCATACCTGGATGGGCTGCTCGTGCACGGCCCGGAGGGGCAGGGGACGCAGGGCCCGGAGCCCAGCCGGCCGGCGGTAGCTCCGGCGAGCGGTGGCGGGTCGCCCTCACCGTCGGACAGAGATGATGAGGAGGGAAGGGGCGACGACGGCGGCCGGGCTTCGAACGGCGACGGGGGCGCGACGGCGGCCTGCTGCGGGGGTTGCACGGGGGCGCAGGAGCCGGGAAAGGGAGGGGGCGCAGGGACCGAACGGCCGACGGTGGTCTGCTGCCGGCGCAGGAGGCGCGGTCGACGGCGGCGCGGACAGGGCGTATACGGCGGCGGTGAGAGGTAGAGACAGAGCGCGAGAGAGTGCTGCGACCACGGGTTTTGAATTAATGCTCGGCGCCAGAATACATGGCGCCGTGCTCGGCGCCAAGATCTGTGGCGCCGAGGTACCGGCCACGTAAACGCCACCTAGGATGGCTTGTTGTGCTTAGCCAGGCACCTCGGCGCCAAGATCTGTGGCGCCGAGACGTGTTACCTCGGCGCCATGAGTCCTAGCGCCAACCCCAGGGTCCAAAGATAAGTTTAAGTCTCCCAGGAGATCAAAGTTATTTTTTTTAAAAAGGCCAAATTGTAAAAAAATTAGGTGGTGCGCACACATATACGTAGAGCACGTGCTGCAGCCAGGGGCGGATCCAGCAGTGGGGCAGGGGGGGGGGGGGGCTCAAGCCCCCCCTACCCAAACCGAAGCAGTGCAAATTACTGTAGAGCCTCTATGAATTTTTAGGCAAAGCTCTATAGTGTAGGGGGATTGAGACTTAAAATCGAGCAGTAGTGTTCTTCAGTGCCGCTAAAATATTTCCTAGATCCGCCGCTGGCTGCAGCCGCAGGTCGATGGACGGATGGTCTTGGCCAGTCCGACGTACGCCTCCGTTGCTTTCTCTCCCAATGGCGTACGATTTGCCCAAGGTGAAATACGGAAAAACCAGCCGGAGAATTTAATTTCATTTCAGGTGCCGTCGATCGACCTATATATCGTCTCTGAGTGGCGTCGCCGTTGGTCAACACAGAAAGTCAGAAAGTTTGACAATGACACGCCATCGACCTGTCTTGCGTACGCTAGCTTAGCATGCACGAAACACGCTTTGGGGCCCTCTCCATAATTGATCCGTATACGAATTAATGTACGTACGTAGCTACCGCGTGCAGACGGAAATTAATTAGGGCACTCCCAACCAAGAAACTACATGTTTCTACCTTCATTTAATTAAGGTGCCAACTAAGAGCGTCCTCAACGGTGCCACTTCCGCTGGCTCATAGGAATTCATGTCAGCACTTTTTTTATATGGAAGAGAGAAGATGAAAAAGAGAAAGATTATCTCTTATCTCAACACCTATCTCGCTCAGAAAACGAAGTAGTTCATAGGCCTGCTCACAAAGAATGAGAGAGTGAGGAAAGAAGATATAGAATAAAAAATGATTTACATGTAGGGTTCACACAATGAAAGTGGCAATGACATGGCATGCATGAGCTAGCTGTTGTCTTGTACAGTCGAGGACGCCCTAAGCAAAAAGATGACATGGCACTGCAATTAAAGATGGGAGATGTGGAAATGGTTTCTTAGACAATAAACCATGTCTACACGAGTGGATGGTGAAAAAAGAAGATAAGTGATTGGACAAAAAATTATTTTATAGAAACTACCCATTGAAGACATAGTTTCTATGTGTAGTGTCTAAATAAATTAATAGGCACATAAACCGTATATAGTTTCTAGCATTAGGGCTGCCCTTACTGTTTTTCTACATCCTGCTTGGTGAATCTATCGACTTGTAAGTTGAAATTAAAAAGCATTAGGGCTGCCCTTACCGTTTTTCTACATCCTGCTTGGTGAATCTATCGACTTGTAAGTTGAAATTAAAAAAAAAATATCAGAGAGCTGAAAGCTCGTAATTAAGAGTCCTGTGTAGATCGTCACTGAGATCATCTGCATGCATGGCTCTGTAGTCTCTCAGTCCGGTGAAGCTGACTAGACACGCATATGGTAGCGGTCACAGCAGCTTGTTTGGCACCGCTACTGTGCTGCAAACCCTTTTTTTTTGCTGCACAGTAACATAGTACCTAGGAGTAGGGCATTGCCCACGGATATGGGAGAAGGGGGGCTGCATGCCTCGGTACCAGTGAAAGGCTCATACTATCTGCTGCTGTACACTAGGCCGGAGATCGATGGAAGGCAGCTATCAGCAGCGCCGTCCACTGAGGCCCCGTTTAGTTTCACCCAAAAGCCAAAATTTTTTGCATAGTAACCATCACATCGAATCTTGCGGCACATGCATGGAGTACTAAATGTAGACGAAAAAAAAAACTAATTACACAGTTAGTCGAGAAATCGTGAGATGAATCTTTTAAGCCTAAATAGTCCATAATTGGACAATTTTTGCCAAATACAAACGAAAGTGCTACGGTAGCCAAAAGCCAAAAATTTTCGGAACTAAACACACCCTGATTCCCCGTCCCTGGTGATGAATCCCAGCCCCAAGCTAGCGAATAGCAATCGGCCAGCCAGCAACACTGTGCTCCCTCTTCAAGTCTTGCTTTCGGCACCTACCTTTACTCAGGACCGTCAGACGACTCATCGCCATCAGGCATCAGCCCTTGCACATTCTCGGCTAGCTTTGGCCTCGTCTTTTCCTGCTCGCCTTTTGATTGTTAGTGCGTGCATATGTGTCCATGATGTCGTTAATCTTCCTGCTTCTCTCTCACCACACACACACAGTTGTCGAGGACCAGGTAGGCAGCGAAAGCTACCAGAGACATGTACCTGGACCATATGTATACCTTTTTTCTAGCATTGGTAGCCGTCTTCCTCTGCTGGATATGGAATGAATATGTAATATAGATCGTCTGCTTAGATATACGACGATGGGCGATGGGTCTCTTGTATCGTAGACACACGCATATGCCAAAACTGAATTGCATGGCCCAAGCTTTTAGTATTTCTCAAGGAATGGCCCATGCTTAGAGAATTGGGAAAGAAAAGGTCTTTTTGGTCCTCCGCTTGGATTAATGGAAGGTCGGCTCAAAACATCGCATCTTCACGACAAAATAAAAAGCAAATTCACCGTGCAAAAAGCGTTACCAAACAATAACGACGTGTTTGGTTCGTGAATATGTAACGTTATCTGTTATCGGAGGGGAATGGAAAGCCATACTTGTGTTTGGTCACGCTCAGGCCGCAATCAGATACGGCCGTATTCACTGCTGATTCCGCGCCTTCCTGAGCTGTATCGCATACCGGCCGCTGCGGCTCGCTCCCAGTGCTGCACAATTACGTTACCATGCCAAACCAAACAAAGAAAGTAATCATCGGTCCCAGTGCTGCTCCCCCCGCGATCTATTTCCCATACCGTTTACGTTATCAGTGAGGGAACCAAACACTGTCTAAGTGGTTGGACCAAGTCTCTCCAATTCTATCGCATAAGTAGGTATAATAGAATTCATAGAGATATGCCATTCGCTAGGGTTGGACGACAGATGGAGAATGCACAACAACAAGAGTCTACCGGATTCAGTTCGAAGGGGGGTTTTTAGCAAAATCAAAATTTGTCCAATATGGCGTGCCAAGACTGAACCAAAATGTCCTTTTTTTGCATGGACCCTACTACACAATAAAATCTGCAAGCTGTGTGGAGTACAACCTGAAACACCGACACATTTGTGCAAGGACTGCACACAGAGAGACTTGGTTATGGATTAAGAGTTGGTTTGGGTTGTTGGACATCAACAAAGTTACCATGGGAGGATCCATTTACTCGGTGGCGCAGATGTCAACCAAAAATAGATAAAACACTAAGGAGGTGTTTCGACAACACCATAATTTATTTCTGGTGGAATATCTGGAAAGAAAGGAGCAGGAGAACCTTTCAACAAAAAGAGTTACAACCCCAACAAGTAGCCTTTTGTGCAAAGATGACATGCAACAATTTCACCCAGCACTACAACCAAATGCTCCTATAGATTAATTTTAATGTTGTCTTCCTAGACTTCTGGTTGTGTTTAGTAGTTGTTTTGCGTTGTTCCTCTTGGGTTTCTTCTGCGGTCATTTTTTCTTTCCTTTTTCGACAAGTTGTTTCTTTCATAGTTGCTTTCTCATGAGAGAGTTTGTAGTTGCGGACCCTGGTGGAACCCTAGAGGTGCGTAGCTGTAATTATGCTTTTAGTCTTTTCTATTGTCTAATAATAGCGTGGCAAAGTTATTGCCGCCCTTTCTAAAAAAAGGTTAGGGACCTAATTTTTTTAACCCAAATGGAAGCACCACTGCATAAACCTGTGTAGCAGCAGTTCCAAAGGGTTTATACCACTGGTCCATCAAACCATTCTCTCGCACGGGCTATGACCTTATGAGACAGAAGCCTTAGTTATTGTCCAAAACCTATGACTAATAGAAAATACACATTAAAAATGTGCACTTTTTTTCTCTTTGTTCATTTTCTAACACAACAGGAATGATAGATACTCCATAGTCTATGTCCAATTGTGACAAACTTATCCATAGTTTTTTTCCCTTTACACGACACCTTTGTGTATCTGTGTATCTTTAATATGCATTTAGTTGAAACCTTAGCCTAAACCTTATGACGCCATGTTTTTAATCCTCAAGTTAAGTTGGAACTTTTGTTCTTATTTTATATTTTATTAACTCTCATTTTGTACTTTTTAAAAATAAGGATTTTTAAGTCATATATTGTAGTCTCATGTGAAATCTGCACCTCTTTGCTTAAGATCGGTGGTAGAAGTGATATTCGGGGTGCTAATCTCAAGAGGATGTTAATGTTTAAATCCAAGCACTCACGTCAAGTTGAGGACTTAAACTCGGGTGGATAGATTCCACCACAAGGAGTCCAACCATAGAGTGGATTTTTTCTTCATGTCGCTTGTTCCTTGCAAGTTCTTTCCTTTCCTCAGCTCCATCTCCATCCCCTGCTCTTAGATTAGAGTGAACCCCGAAACTAGTTTAGTGCCTTCAACTATTTCATGCTAAATTGCTCACATTTAGCAAGGACTAGTAAAAAACATGTTGACTGGAGGTATAATTTTTATTTTCACCGGTGGTCGGTTGACCCATCAGTGTGAAAGGCATTTCCACCGGTGGCGACCCTACCACCAGTAGATATAAATTTCCACTAGCGGCTTGATTAAGTGAACCGCCAGTATAAACTGATTTCTATTGGTCTGTTTGGAGTATGCAAGTATATAGTTTTAGGGTCTATTTGGATGAGCTAGCACTAGTTACTAGTTAGGCTAAAAATTAACTCAAAATAGCTGAGGTTGGCTAGTTAGTTGGCTAACAACTAGTTGAAGGTTTGGCTAAAAAATTAGTCCACCTATTAGCCCTCCAGTTTAATCGGATATGCACTAGAATTTTTTTTGAGGAAACAGAAGGAGCCTCGACCCTATTGAAAATATTATTTTAAAAAACAAGACAAGAAAAAAGTACAAATAACAGAGAGACAGCTCGAGAAGCGCAAACAGAGGGAGAAGCATGGAACAGACTAGAGGGATCAGGGTACAAAGAATGAGGAAAAAACATAAACTCAATTACAGCAGGTGACCTAGCCATTCCTCAATAACAGGGTAATATTTCTTCTTAGCACGATGGATAACCAAGCCAAAGGTGCTTTTGAAATGTGCCTTGCAATTCCCTGAAGATCAGATTATTCCTCACTGTCCACATGCTCTAGCTTAAATGACAACCCTTATCGAAAAAACTTAAGATGACAATAATTTCCATAAAAAACTGTACGCTCAGTTGGAGTTTGAGGTCCTCCATAATCTGAAAGGGGTCCAAGGCTAGCTAGTAATTAGCTCTTGTATCAAACATGTCTTTAGTCATATGTGTTAGGGTTGTATAACGTCCAACGAGTATGTGTAATCAAATCTAATCACACTATTGCGCGGCCTATTTTCTTGTAAATTTAGTTATTCTAACAGTCAACTATCGAACCTTTTTCTTCGTGAGTAGCTTAGTTTTTTTCCCAGGACAGTAAGTAGCTTAGTTGACATGTGAGAGTAGTTAGTCTGTTTTCCATTTTTCTCATGGATCTCTTTGTAAATCACAATGTCTTTTTGATCCCCGCATACGTACCCTTATCCAGCTCAACTTTGGTAGGGCGCGTGTGGTGCGGTCTTCAGCTATGGATCCTGCATGCTGACAGCTAGCAGTGTTCGCTGATGCAGCAGCAACGCAACATTTGTATTTGATCTTTAATCATGATCGTACTGGGTTATTACATTGAACTTTTCTGACCAAAACTGCATGGGGGGCGCCGGTGTGGCCAGAGCCATATATAAATTAGAATAGAAACGGGGAAGAGAAAAAGAACATCGTGTATGCATGATACATAAACATGCATGCAGGGATCCCACGTACAGATCTTAACTAAACAGCTCGGTATCATAAAGATTAATTAAAATATCATCTCTTTTACTCCCTTTGATCCTAAATTCCAGAAGAAGAAAGTAACACTACCCCAGATCTGGACATCACTGCCGGTTCAAAAAACCCCTTCATTGTCGGATTTTGAACCGACAGTGGCATACCGGCAGTGATGTGGGGTTGACATCACTGTCGGTTCTTAAAAACCGACACTGATCTACAGGAAACAGTGTCGGTTCCTGGCTCCACCCGACAATGTCTAGTTGAACAACACTGTCGGTTTGTAGTCCCAACCGACAGTGATAAGTTGCTTCAAGAGTGTCGGTTCTTGGCTCAAGCCGGCAGTGTTGAGAAATCCAACACTGTCGGTTCATGGCTCAAGCCGGCAGTGTTGAGCAAGAAAACAATGTCGGTTCATGGCTCAAGCCGGCAGTGTTGAGCAAGACAACACTATTGGTTCATGGCTCAAGCTGACAATGTTGAGAAATCCAACACTGTCGGTTTGTTGATAACCGGCAGTGATGGTTACGACAATACTGCCGGTTCGTTGCTAACCGGCAGTGATGGCCCATTCACATTTTATTGTTTTATAATTGATTTTAATTTATATTTTTTCGTGGAATTGGGTTTCGTTTTATATACGCTACGTAGATGACAGATCCATCAATATTAAACATTACAAATGTTACGGTTACAGTTCAAATGTTCTTATCCAGATCTCGATCCCTCAAAACAAAAAAAGAAATGTTCTCGGACTTCACAGATTGTGCAATGCTTCTCGGACTTCTTACAATGATCTAGCGAGCCGCTCTGGGCCATACTGGTCCTTGTACCTCATGGATTGTGCAATAGAAAATACTCAATCTTTTTCCAATACCTCGGCTAAGATGAACTTTGCGAGCTCCGATTGCAGTGCGACGATCTCTATGTCTAACAACCTTTGGTGGTTATATTTCTTGCGCTGTCGTTCAAAATAGATGATATCCAAAGAGGAACAGTAAATCATTTTGTTGAATTATTAACAGACATAAATGAAATGAGGATTATACACACCAACTTATCGACTTCTTCCGATTTCCCGCCGATGTAGCGAAGCATTGCCCACATTACATAAAACCCGCATTCATTGTTTCCTGCCGGCTGTGACAGGTACTTCCCCTCCATTTCGACAACCTTGAATGGGACCGGCGTCCCACCGATATGTCTTCTTCGGACACTGAGCAACATTAACGGGAGAAACATTAGAAAGCGGTATGTGTGATTAGAAAATAATATGTTATTAGGATCGCTTACTAATTCAGCACTGCCACCAGTGCATCCAGATGATAAAATGGTTTTTTCTTCGAGTCCCACACATCGATTAGATTTTTGGCAAGATTGACACAAATGAAGACAAAATGGTTGCTACAATCACAAAATCCTAATTATCGAATAATCTTAACAAAAAAAGAAGCATAAAATTAAAAGCCGAGAACACATACTCACAGTTGTAGGCTAGAAGTATGTGGGTTTTCTTCTTCATCGTGAATTCATCGAAAACAGCAATCAATCTCTGTTTAGGTCTTCCACGTCATATCCATAGAGGCCTAGACATGTTCTCTCATTGACTCGCAAGGGGTCCAAAAAGCCTATGTAATCCCGTTTGCTTTTTACAATGCAAAATTTTGATATACACCTACATAAAATCATGGGAAGTGCCTCAAAAGTTAAACAATTTGTCTCGAGAGAGTAGTTAATTGTAATATCGCGCATGTAGGGTACTTACATAGTCCACAGCGTCAACATTTGAACATCGAGATCGCATTTCTGGTATAGCTGGAATAAGCACTCCCACTCGACATCGAACTTCTCTTCTTCGGGATAATGGAAAACATATGACGAACGGATAATAACCTCAAAACCAAAGTCGTCCGTCTCTATTGCTTTGAGCCATATAATATTCATGCAACTGGCGCATATATGTTGTTAGATTTTTATACTCGTCATCGGGAACCAAAAGATTGCCCCTTTGATACTTTATTGCCGGTGTTCCCGTCCCTTGTACATCATAATAGATGTTCGCGGCCTCTTCCATGGTTAATCCTGGGTTGTCTTTGACGTATTTCTGTATATTCCTTAAATCTTTATTGTGTATTTCTTCGTTTCTTGTTGTAGCGTATTTATTCTGTGTTTGCCTTTCGAATTCGGACTTCAACATATACGAAGGCAGTGAGGCACAAAGATTGAAGAAACTAACACAATCTTCCTTCAAGATGTGTGCTGCAAATTTTTCTTTCATCAAGGTGGTAACGCTGCCACTGAACGACCTTTTTCTTTTCTGTTGGTCCACTTTGGGAGCATTAGCGACCAAATCCAAGGACCTTTTCTGTGACTGCGAGGATGTCCTTGATCTTGTTTTGGGCTGAGGTGGAGGAGGAGGAGGATGATGACGAGAATTCTATTTCCTGACGCTGATGAAGATGGAGGAGGAGGAGGAGGAGCCTCTTTTTCTCGAGGCTGATGAAGATGGACTTAGACGAGGAGGAATAGAAGGAGACCTCTGTCTTCTCGGGGGTGATGGCTCTAGATGAGGAGGGGAGTGATCTATGTTGGGAGATGGTGAGTGATCATCGCGGGTGGACAAAGACTCGCAGTCGTCCTCATCATCAGAGGACAATTGATGGTCAAGCTTAATGAAGCGCTTGCACTAGGTCACTTGAGAGCCCTTGTTTTGACCAAGTTTCGGCCTGTCTTTCGCTACGGGGTACTCAATGGGTATCTTGTTAAACTTCTTATCAAGTATTCTGTCAATGGTGATGCGAGCGTACCCCAGTGGAATTGGGCGGCCATTAATTGTCCCATCTCCCGTAGGCCAGGCCTAGCCGAGTGCCACCTTGTCCTTTGTCCATTCCTGACGGATGTACAACCTGACATTGATGGGTTCAGTGATGTCGTCCACCGGATGAGACACATTTGCCTCTTCTTCGTCGAGCGGGGTCGATCCGCAGCTACTGCGACCCCTAAACTGTGGGCTAAAGGCACTAGGAGTAGGGTTTTATGGTACTACTGACCCCTTGGACAACAAATTTGCTCGACTCGTGCTTCAAACGGTCGCCTCAATCCGTGCTTCCATTCTGTCTTCCATCTCTTTTAGTCTCCTCAAATACTCTGCCTCATGTTCCGCTCTACCCCTCGAGTGGCTCCGATAAGTGTTAGATTCTTGGGGGAATGCTAGTTTCTAAGGAACAACACCGGTTCCTCTAGTGCGACCAGGGTGCTCCTTGGTTCTGAGTGCTTGGGTGAGCACGTCTTTCTCCCTATTAGAAGTGCGAGTCCCTTGCCTCACCTCCTCAGTTACCTGGGAGTTCGCTCATGGGTTGATTTGAGGAGCTAAAGCTCCCGTCCTCGGCGTGCCATACATTTCTCCCCATACAGCATAAAACCGATCTGGGCTCCCAATCGGTGGTCTCAACCTGAACGCCTTCCTCAACAAGGCGATCTATCTTTTAAAGTTTTGCTTCAAATTCTGGCATCTTTTTAGCGTAGCTACGAGAGCCGAGATGATGAGGATTCGTCGCTTTCTGTGAATTCTCCTTATTCTTCCTGCTCAGTTCTAAGTACTCCTTGGATAACCTGTATTCCTTAAAATTCTGCCAAAAGTCCTTCTGCTTGCTAAACTGTCATCGAAATCTAGCTCTTTATTTGGAGGACAAAATTCTTGTACAATGTCCCCTTAAAATTCTTGAAGCATGTCCGCATGATTTCTTTTGCTTTTTTCTTGACCAACTCCCTGTCATACTTGGCCAGGAAAGTGAAATACTCTAGGATCTTGACATCCCATATGTAATCCTTCTCGCTTTCGGGAACCCTCCACCGGTCATCATCTTTCCCAATCCACTTCCTGTACTTAATCGGGACGAAGTCCCTAACAAGTAACCCGAGGATAGTCTTGTATTTGGTCAAAGCTATAGGTGGTGAGAGTGGATCCCCAAATTCATCGAACTCAGTAATGTGCCAGTGTGTATTCCTACCAACAGGAATCTTTGACACGCCTCGCTTGGATCTGGCCTTCCTGGTACCCGAACCCTCTAGCTCCTTGGCTAGCTGAGGCTCTTGCTAGAGACACCAAGTAAGCTATGACCCTCTCAATTGATTAGCGTGTGTGGCTACATAGTGACATGATACCAAAGTTACCTGGCCATCTTGGTCATTTTGACCTAGATCGAGCAGGCCGGACGAGGTCCATGGCTGCTCATTCTCATCGACCTAATTGACACCATCACCGTTTGTCGGATCATGTGACTCTCCCATCCTAGCGATATCAGCCACTTCTTGTTGCCGATCAGTTCTTCAGCGACGAGGTAACAGGCGACGATGAGTCACGGCTATAACACGATCGTGGTTAGTTTTGGCTGTGGACAACTACTAATAGCATATGTTCATATATATATATATAATATGTTTAATGCAAAGTCTAATAATAAGTCCACATACAACAAAGTCAAATAATAGCATATGTTCACCTAGAACAAATTCATTGTTTGATTGACCACATACAACAAAGTCCACCTACTCTTCTACGAAACTAAGCCTACATCAACTTCTAAATAAGAAAAGCGATGACCATAGCCATAAATAAAAGCATGACATCTTTCCAAGACCAAGGAGCAATTCTCCTAATCTTCACATCTCCGGCGGGTGGCTTCTTTTCGATCTCTAGTGCCAGCGGATGGTCATGGTTTGCATTCATTAGACCATAGTAGGCCGGTTGACCATGGTTTGCAAGGTAGGCCAGATGACTATAGTAGGCCCTCAAAGCTTCAGCTTCTGTGTTGTATTTTTTTGTGCAAATTACCAGGGTAGTGATTGACTTGAGCATAGCAATCTTCCCAGGTTCGATAAATCCCAGGCATGTGACCAACATGCACTACATACCATGCCATGGTTGCCTATACATTTAAGTAAATTAGGCATGTGGTAAGTGGTAATGGTAACTCACTGAACAAGAGTTATTATTCAAGTTATATGGTCTCTGAAAATAGCATTATTTTTAAAATATACTAAACCTTATATAAGAAATAAATAATTTCTTGTAGTATATATAAGAAAATATTAGATGAAAGGTCAAAGCAAAACATCTACAATAGAAAGGAAATAGGCAAGTCATTGTAATTAACCAACATGACCAGTCAAATAAAGTAGGACCCTACCAAAACACCAGAAAGTTTCTACAAACATATTTCAAGGACCATATCAAGGTCAGATCCTAGCTAGGGATTCAATAAACCTAAGGATTGTAAAATTAATTAAGATGAGATTGTAGATAACACCAGAACCAGACTAGCTATTACGAAGTGAGATTACAAAGTGAGATTAGATTGTAGATGGTAGTGAACCTGTTTTATCTAACTATGGACTAGCTATTACAAAGTGAGTTTGTCTCAAAAAATAGAGGCAATTTTAATAGCCTGCAGACATGAGGAATAAAAAATGTGTTTGGATCAGTGACATTGCATAGCCTACAATGGATAGAGTTGCATACATTCTTCATCTTTAAAACTATTTAAAAAAATTAAGTCCATTTCTTGTGCCTCCGAAAACAATAAAAAGTATACAGGATAACTTACTTCCTCATATTGTTTGTCAACGTAAAGTCCATTTCAGCTGCTATTGGGAAGACAACAACCGTGGGGCATTTCATTTCATCAAACACTTAGCGGGCAGTGAGCCAGCACTCACCATGGGGGTGGGAAAGCAGTTGTCCACGCGCTCCTGAAGGCCTCAGTGGTGCTCCGGCGTGGGGCGGTGCACGGGCGTCGGCGTCGAAGAAGAGGAGCGTGTGGCTAGGAACAATGGCGCGAGGGCCGGTGGACGGGTGCTCCGACGTGGGGCGGTGCATGGGCATCGGTGTCGAAGAAGAGGAGCGTGGGGCTAGGAACGGCAACGCGGGGGGCGGTGGACGGGTGCTCCGGCGTGGGGCGGTGCACGGGCGTCGGCGTCGAAGAAGAGGAGCATGGGGAATGGTTGGCGTGGGGTTGAAATTTGGATAATTTCAACCCACGGTGGCCTTTTATACCAGACATCATCATTGCCGGTTCTAATTAGAAACCGACAGTGATGTGATTACATCACTGCCGGTTGTAAGTAGGAACCGACAGTGATGGGGGTACATCACTGCCGGGCCATTCTTTAAACCGGCAGTGATTTCCGTATAGCAGTTACAACATAAGTAACTTATCTTTTCCACTTCTTTTGAATACCTCCTACTGGCTCAATGGTTAAGACCCCGCAACTTAGCCCCCGATACCCATGTTCGAATCTCGGGTGACCTAATTTTTTTGGTTTAATTTTATAATTTATTAAGCGGTCTAAAGGTCAAAAAGATAAAATAAATGTGTTGCATCCCTAAATCAAACCGAAACCTACAAGTTCTAGAGCAGCGGACAAACCATTGAGCTATCACCTGGTTTTAGAAAGTTTGAAGGAATTTATTCCTTTGAGTGATTATCTGTCCCTACTTTGCGCGTAGGCCCTTCAACTCCCCGGCCACGCTGGTCGCGTGGTTCCCATGAAGAGCCGCTATTTTCCTAGTCCTTGGACTGGTCGCGGCCCTTTAGTTCCCCATGAAGAGACGCTGCGTTTACCCAGGAGTCCATCGGCTGCTCGCGTCGGTTCCCAACGCAGGCGCGCTCTGTCTTCCGAGGGGTGCGAGTTATTACACCGTGATCAGTTCCACCCACCGACACGCCTATATAAGCTAGGCCCCCATGCACACAGTCGGCCACCATTGCACCACCTCACATCAAGAAAGCGAAGCACCCTTCCCACGCACACCTCACCCCGGCCCTCGACCTGTCACCACAATGCCTCGCCGCTTGAAGACAACATGGGCGATGCTGAACCCGTTGTCCTCACGTCGCCCCCCGATGCCTCCACCGACAATGTCATCGTCCGAATTGGACCTCGAGGTGAACCTTGAGGACGATCTCGACCATGAGACCGCATCGGAGGAGGAACTGGAACCTCTTCTGATGGAGGAGGTCGTCTTCAACTCGTTGGAGATGGCTCGGAAGGAGGAGGAGGACCGGCACCTCTACGCCATCACACAGAAGGAGATCGACGACTGCATCCTGAAGCGCATCGTCGAGATCTCCAAGGAGGAGGAGCACCGCCACGAGGAGGAGGAGGAGCACCGTCGCCAGGAGGAGGAGACCGAGCGGCGTCTCACGATGGACGCGGAACGGTGCCGGCGCAGGGCTGAGCGACGAAAGAAGCACGAAGAGGAGCACCGGCAGCAAGGGGACAACGCATGCGGCAGCACCGGCAACAAATAGTAGCCCTAGTGATTAATCGTTGTCTTAGGTCGATGTAATAATTTACTGGTGCTGAAAAAAACCATGTCGTCGAATCCTTTGTTTGATCATCATCACCTTGGGTTGATACTTGCATTACATGACCTCATTTTATTTGCTTACATATTGGATGTTGCATTGTATGACCTCGTTTTGCTTACATCGTCCCTTAGATTGTATGTGGCGATGCATCTTGGTCGTTGTTTCGTTGTCACGAAGACCGTAGTATATGATATGCTACGTACCGGAGATCAAGGGGGCCAACAGGACTGTAGCTCTTCTAGACATTACTGTCGGGCCATTCTTTAAATCGGCAGTGATTTCCGTATAGCGGTTATAGCATAAGTAACTTATCTTTTTCACTTCTTTCGAATACCTCCAACTGGCTCAACGGTTAAGACCCCACAACTTAGCCCCCGATACCCGTGTTCGAATCCTGGGCTACCCAATTTTTTTGGTTTAATTTTATATTTTATTAAGTGGTGTAAAGGTTAAAAAGATAAAATAAATAAACCTTGGCACACATCCTATACTAGCGCAGCGGTTAAGTGTTCGAACTCTGTAGCCCGAGACCCGAGCTCAAACCCGAGGGCTGGCATATTTATTTTTTAATTTTTTATATATCACTACTGGTTTTCAAAATAAACTGACAGTGATAACAAGCATCACTGTCGGTTTTTTCTCATCACTGCTAGTTTTTTGAAATCGACAATGATGTTTATATATATTAAAAAATTCTTTTATATACTGAATAAATAGAAGCATATGTATTCCTATGTCGAAATGGCTTGAATTTTTTTTGGCAAGCATGTACACCCAAATTAAGACCCCACACAGGATCTTAGGTTTTTTCTAATCATTTTTTATTAATTATATTTTTCTATGTGCCAAATGAGACAAAAGAGGGTGAATTTCATCTTGGACCCAATAGATTTTTTCATCCACCTCCACCAAATTCTTATCCCTAGGGCACATTAGAGCATGTGTAAAAGTTTGGTAGCATTCCAGATCTTTTCGTGGGTAGACACAGTTCAACCTATAATTAAATGGTCTCGTCGCGCGAAAATTCAATTAAACCTTAGAAAGTAGCAAACCATCTTTGGAAAATCCCAAACTTGATGTTTCCTTCACACATGGCACGTGCAAGCCTAAGAAACAGTTTGAGACCAATACGACACCGGAATGCCTATGAACCACAGAAACCTTAATAACCTATGTGTATAGTCATGGTTCGATGAAAGGGCACATGTACCTCTGTGAAGCATGTATACTCCGCCTATGTCGAAATGACTTGAAATTTTTTTGGCAAGCATGTACACCCAAATTAAGACCCCACACAGGATCTTACGTTTTTTGTTCATTTTTTATTTATTATATTTTTCTCTGTGCCAAATGAGACAAAAGAGGGTGAATTTCATCTTGGACCCAATAGATTTTTTCATCCACCTCCACAAAATTGTTATCCCTAGGTCTCATTAGAGTCTGTGTAAAAGTTTAGCACCATTCTGAATCTTTTTGTGGGTAGACTCAGTTCAACCTATAATTAAACGGTGTCGTCGCACGAAAATTCAATTAAACCTTAGAAAGTAGCAAACCATCTTCGAAAAATCCCAAACTTGGTGTTTCCTTCACACATGGCATGTGCAAGCCTAAGAAAAAGTTTGAGACAAATACGACACCGAAATGCCTATGAACCACAGAAACCTTGATAACCTATGTGTATAGTCATGGTTCGATGAAATGGCACATGTACCTCTGTGAAGCATGTATACTCCGCCTATGTCGAAATGACTTGAATTTTTTTTAGCAAGCATGTACACCCAAATTAAGACCCCACACAGAATCTTAGTTTTTTCTGTTCATTTTTTTATTTATTATATTTTCTGTGTGCCAAATGAGACAAAAGAGAGTGAATTTCATCTTGGACCCAATAGATTTTTTCATCCACCTCCACAAAATTCTTATCCCTAGGGCACATTAGATCCTGTGTAAAATTTTGGCACCATTCCAGATCTTTTTGTGGGTAGACTCAGTTCAACCTATAATTAAACGGTGTCATCGCACGGAAATTCAATTAAATCTCAGAAAGTAGCAAACCATCTCCGAAAAATCCCAAACTTGGTGTTTCCTTCACACGTGGCATGTGCAAGCCTAAGAAAAAGTTTGAGACAAATACGACACCAAAATGCGTATGAACCACAGAAGCCTTGATAACCTATGTGTATAGTTATGGTTCGATGAAAGTGCACATGTACCTCTGTGAAGCATGTATACTCCGCCTATGTCGAAATGGCTTGAAATTTTTTTGGCAAGCATGTACACCCAAATTAATACCCCACACAGGTTCTTAGGTTTTTTTATTCATTTTTTATTTATTATATTTTTTATCTGTGCCAAATGAGACAAAAGAGGGCGAATTTCATCTTGGACCTAATAGATTTTTTATCCACCTCCACAAAATTCTTATCCCTATGGCACATTAGAGCCTGTGTAAAAGTTTGGCACAATTCTAGATCTTTTTGTGGGTAGACTCAGTTCAACCTATAATTAAACGGTGTCGTCGTGCGAAAATTCAATTAAACCTCAGAAAGTAGCAAACCATCTCTGGAAAATCCCAAACTTGGTGTTTCCTTCACACATGGCACGTGCAAGCCTAAGAATAATTTTGAGACAAATACGACACCGGAATGTTACACGAATTTCATGCATGACAATAATTAAACACGCAAAGCCGTACATATTAAAATTAGAACCCGATTAAACTACGACCTTGAAAACCTAGCTAAATAAACATTAATTACTATCGGAATCACTGCCAGGATCGATCGGGCCATGCACACTAACATGCCTCTGTAGCCATATATGGTAATTGATATCACGGATCATGTATCCACTTGTATCGATGAAGTCCAATGCCCGTATGAGTGCACTCTCTCGTGCCTCACAATACCGAAAGAATGGTCATCCATAGATGTAACCTACTGAACGACCACTGCCCCTATTAGTAATCCTTATGTAGTACTGACGTCCTTCTATAGTGAGCTGGCCGAGGTTTCCATTGTAGAAGTCCCAATCGTACCCGAGTTGCTCCGTAGCTTGGTCTAGAACGGCCCACAAGCCACATGCAGCATAGGTAAGGTCATGTAGCACAATCTGCATGCGGAGAAAAAGAAAAAAAATAGAGAATGTTATTATAATAATAAACAACAAATAACCACGACTCAGGTATAAGTGACCATTTTACCACATCCGCATGGTTGTAGCTCGCAAACCATTCGCTTGCTTGCGGGATGAGGATATCACCAGCATTCAAAGCAAGTGCCTTGAAGTGCGAAAAATCAGGCACATCATAGCAAATACGTCGAAGTGCCTCTAAACAAATATGCATGACACTTAATTGGGCGCTTATCACATTCGGGCTCTGTATTCCCATCCCACGGATATGGTTCCGATGATTTGAACCCCTCATAAAGATGAAAAAACTGAGTTCACATGTCCATAGCCGACCACTTGCATTAGATGTCGTGTTCTCGACGATGTCCGAGATAAAGAACCAGCTAAGTGTTGTTCGCAACCAATCTATTGGGGATATAGTATGCAACATATATGCATGCAACAATGATATTAAACTAATTACAGTTATTTGTTAGCATAAAAAAACAAAAGATGTTAGAAAATATTTCATACAATAGCTGGAACAGGGAACCGTGGAATGGCCACATTAGGAGCGAATGGCTCATCGTCAGGGTGGAAATCTGGTTCTTATGGTGGGGGAGGTCTGTTCTTCATACCACCTGATCGATAAAATGCAAAAAAAATGAACATAAAATATATGCACAAAAAATTCTTCCAAGTAAAATGTGGCAACATAATTAAATATAGATCGAATGCAAGGAATAAGAATATATATAAATGTAGAATGCAAAGAAACATGAATATAAATATAGATCAAATGAATATAGATAGAATATTGGAGAAGACAACATATCAATACCATTGAAAAATGCAGGAGCCATGACCAAAGCACGTAGAGAGAGTGGATGTCTTGAGAAGTGAGAGTGAAATGTGAGAAATGAGACTGAGAGAGTTCGTGGGTGGGTGGGATCGATGTATGTGGCCGACATTTTGTTTTATATAGGGGGGCATGGACATCACTGCTGGTTTTTAAATAGAACCGACAGTGAAAGATACTATCACTGCCGGTTTTTAAATAGAACCGACAGTGAAGGTGCATATATGTAAAGGATATATTTATTTAGATACTACAGTGGGAAAGTTTTAACAACAACGATATATTTATTTAGATAGTAATGAAATACATAAAAAAATTACAAAAAATTAGAAATAAGTTACATATACGATAACAAAGACCTTACACTAAAATTTCATATACGATAACAAAGACCTATTTGCATACAGGTCAATGTTACCATCAATGTGTATCAACACATTATAATTTAACTACCTCAGTAGCGTTCTTCTAGCACCAACTAGGGTCAAACAACAGCACCGAGGTGGTCTACGAGCTATATCGGTTGGAGATGATAAGTGGCATCGATGAATCCATACCTCTGTTGTACATGGCCTTTTTCTTGGTGCAGTCCAGAGCACATCAGAGTCAGCTCGGCACTACAGCGGATGGCTCTGTGAACCTCGTGGCATCTCCAATCTTCGGCGTTGCTCTATCTTCAGTAGCATTCTTCTAGTACCTCATGTGTGCAGCATTTTGGTGGACTACGATGCATAACGATATCTATGATTTGTTGTGAGAGGAAAACATTATATCATGGCTAATAAGGCCTAGCTGAAACCAACATGCATGGAGAGACTATATCCTGGCCGAGGACCATTTTATAGGGGCTAGCAGTCGTGGTATATTTTTATTTCTGAACTAAAGTTGTCGGGGTAGGTGGGAACAATGTTCCAATGATTGTGGTCATGGGAGCACTGTTGGCATGTGAGGAGCATCTACACATCATTATCGATTTTAGTTTAAAAACCGACAGTGAATTGGGCCTTCTGTGTCAGTTTGAGCAACCGACTGTGATAGAAGATATCACTGCCGGTTTTAAAACCAAAACTGGCCGTGAAGGGCCCTGCCGCAACTTTAGGTAAAAAAATATAAAAAAAACAGTGTCGGTTTGGAGCCTGCCATCGTAGCCTTTTGTAAAAAATATAAAAAAGTTTGGCCCGCCTGAGATTCGAGCGCGGGTCACGAGGTCGAGAGTGCGCGGCCTTAACCGCTGAGCTAGGATAGGGAGTTCGCTTAGTTTGCTTTTCTTTATTTATTTATTAATAGAAATAATGCAGTTAGTTTATATTCTAAAATAACACAAAAATTTGTGGCTTGATTATTTAATTCTATGATAATTAATTAATGGTCTATAGTTATCAAATAATAGTGTTTGTGAACATCATCTTAATATTTGATTACATAGTCAATAATTAAATTGTAGAGATGCGCACAAAATATAAATTAAATATTCAGTGCGAATTACTGATACAACGTCTGCATAATGATTACATAGTTAACAATAATCTAACTATCTTTAGGTGCATCAACAATGAGGGCCTCATTGTGATCAATTTGTATGTAAGCAGGTTCGTCACCCTCTTGAAGGATAGGTAGGGGTACGTTCACCCTGAATGGAGGCATTTCCTGATAGCCCCTGTAGTCTTCTTCGTTCGTTACTCCATCGACACCGACAATCTTCCTTTTCCCTTCTAGGACTACTTTTAGCCTTCCTTTTGTCTTGTTGTCCCTTGCATAGAAGACTTGCATAACATCTCTTACAAGGACGAAGGGGGCGTCTCTATATGCGGTCTTAGTGAGATCAATGGTAGTGAACCCTTCGCTGTCAGTGTTGATTTCCTCGAGCCGAACCCACTGGCAGCGAAAAAGAGCTACCTTCAACAAACCATAGGCTAGCTCCCATATCTCCTCTATAAAACCATAGTATGTCGCCTGCACATTGTTGTTCTCATCGTGAGCATCAAAACGAACACCACAATTTTGGTATGTGCTCTTTCCATCTTGTTTTTTTGTGTAAAATGTGAATCCATTGATCTCATACCCTTGGTACTTAAGATATGTACTCGAAGGTCCCGTGGCTAAGGCATCTAGTTGATTACCCAACTTTATTCTAAGCAAGCGATGTCGCAACCAGCTGACAAATTCCTCCTTATGTTTTTTATCCAGCCAAGCCTGTGACCTGCTTGGATACAGAGTTTGCAGCGATTGCCTGTGCTCATCAATGTATGGCATCACACTCTTGGCTTGCTGGAGAACAGCGAACTGTGCCTATTTGAAAGAAACAGGGTCGTCTACTGTAACAGATTTCTCCCCGATCGTTCCTTTTCCACGTAGTCTTCCCTCATGATGAGATTCTAGAACTCTGACCCTTTTGATGTCCAGATAATATGTGGAGAACTCATTGGCCTCCTCCATTGACCATCCTTCAACCATGCCTCCTTCTGGCCTAAATCTGTTCCTAACATACCGCCTGAAAACTTTCATCAATCTTTCAAAAGTAAACATATGATGCAGGTACATTGGGCCAAGGGCTCTAATTTGGTCAACAAGATAAATGAGCAGATGCAATGAGATATCAAAGTAAGTCGGTGGGAAATGCATCTCAAGCCTAACGAGAGTTTCAGCTATGTCCTGCTGCAGCTGCTCTAGTGTGGACACATCAATGACCTTTTTTGAGATCGCGTTGAAGAATGAGCAAAGCTTTATGATTGGGGCGTGGACCTTTGGGGGGAGGATACCACGTAGGGCAACAGGGAGCAGCTAAGTCATAATGACATGACAGTCATGGGCCTTCATAGGGCCATAGTTGAACTTGAGTTCTCTCATGTTCACTAGACTCTTCGGGTTCGAACAGTAGCCCATCGGGACTTTGAGTTCATTGAAGAAAGAAATAAGCGCACGCTTTTCTTCCTTCTTTAATATCCATGACACAACCGGAAGTTCGAACTGGCCATTCTCTAGCTCCATGGGATGCAGCTCCTTCCTAATTCCCAAGTGTTGCATGTCCAGGCATGTGGCTAGTGAATCCTTCGATGTCCCCCCGGTGTCCATCAAGGTGTTAATAGTGTTAGCGCACACGTTTTTAGTGATGTGCATGGGATCAAGACAGTGGCGTACACTCAGAAATGGCCAGTAAGGTAGTTTCTAGAAAACTGATTTTTTCTTCCAAATGCTCCCATCAGGCACTGCTACTGCATTGTCCCCCTTCCCAAGGACAACCTCTAGTTTGTTGAGTTCTCGAAGTATCGTAGGCCCGTCTCGATATTTTAGAGCTAAGCGTTTCTCAATAGTACCGTTGAAATCTTTTCTGTTCCTGTGGTAAGGGTGATCCTTATGTAGGAACCTGCGATGTCCCATATAAACTATCTTTGAGTTATTTGGCAGATTTACCGCATCGGTGTTGTCCAAGCATTCGACACATCTAGTATAGCCTTTTGTCTTCTCTCCAGACAACGAACCTTGACCTGGCCGGTCAGTGATTGTAGCGATAAGTACTCCCTTGATCATAACATGTTCCTTTTTGTACTCATCCCAAACATCCAGCACATCCTTTTCAAACATCTCCACTAGTTCATCGATCACTGGTTCCAAAAACACATTGATGTCATTCCCAAACTGTCTTGGCCCTTGGATCAGTAGTGGCATCTGGATGTATGACCGTTCCATACAGACCCAAGGTGGAAGGTTGTATATACAGAGCATCACTGGCCAGGTGCTATGATTGCTTCTAACCTGGTCGAAAGGATTCATCCCATCTATGCTCAAAGCAAACCAAAGGTGCCTTACCTCTCCACCGATGTCCTTATAGAACATAGTATTGACAGTCTTCTAGTCATGCCCATCAGCGGGGTGCCTCATCATTATATCTTTCTTACGCTCTTCGCCATGCCAGCGTAACAGCTTGGCTGACTTTGCACATGCAAACAGCCTATGCACCCAGGGAGCTATAGGAAAATACCAAACGACCTTTATGGGACCTCCTCTGGTCTTGGTACCCTCATCTGACGGCCCTTCCTTGTACCGTGGAGCTTCACACTTGGGGCACTTATCCAAGTCTTTGTATTTTTCTCCACAGTACAATATGCAATCATTGGAACACGCATGAATTTTTTCAACCTTGAGGCCGATGGGGCAGATCATTTGCTTGGCCAAGTATGTCTTTTCTGGCAACTCGTTTTTTTCTAGGAGCATTTTCCTTATTATACCTAACAACTGATCGAAGCCTTTATTGCTCAATCCATTTGTCGATTTGAACTCTAACAGCATGATGCCGGCTTCTAGTTTGCTCATTGGACAATTCCTATACAATGGTGTTTTGCCATCTTATCTCATTTTCTCTAGCTTTCTTAGCTGTCTTTCACTAAGACATCCGGTCTCTACATTACGTAGCAGCTGAGAAAGGCCATCGTTATCCTCAGTATCATCAGCTAGCGTGTTCCTAAACACATTATTAACTGTGGCCATAGGTTCTGTGTTGATACCGGGTTCCTCGTCAGCATCGTGGATGGCTACGTCAGGCATATCCACATCATCATCGTTTTCCTATAGAACATTCACACCAACCTCGCCATGCATAGTCCATATCATATAGTTTGGCATGAACCCCCTGGTAATCAAGTGCGATCGTATAGACTCAATTTAATGAAAGTTCCTATGATTCTTGTAATCTTTGCATGGGCAGAAGATAGGGTTCCCATTCCCAGCATGGGCTTTGGCATCAGTGATAAACTAGCTGACGCCATGCATGTATCGCTTGTCTGTTCGGGACAGATGCATCCACTCTCGATCCATCTCTGCACAAAAAAATACTGAGACAATAATTACAAAGAATTAATAAGAAATCGAGCTTCGTGAACAACAATTGTAGCTTGAAAGTACCATTTTTGGAAAACATTATTGTACACTAATTATTGAAAAATTGAAATTGGTAGCCCCGACCCTGTAAATTGAAAATCATAGTAAAAAACAATTATTGCACAATATTGAAGAACAACTATTCTACTCTACTTTTAAGAACTAATTATAGCATCACATACTAACAATGATGATCTTGACCACCATGGAATAATTAGCTAGGAATTTAAATGTGTTCATAGACACCAACCTTTTGGATGATGGATTCACCACAATTTTAGCCTTGCACAAATGTCCAATTGGAAAAGTGCTCTCTAGAATAGAGAAAGAACTAGAATGAGAATCAAGCAATGTAGCCATCAAAACAAAGCTAATTAAGCAACAGAATCAAAGGAGTGGATGTTTGTTACTAACCTTAAAGCAAAAAGATCAAGCCATTCTTCAAAATCCACGCACTAGCTTCATGGTGAAGAGCAGCCGCAACAATGGAGGGAAGGGTCCAAATGCGCGCCTCTGTTCTCGGGATGGAAGAGAGGAGGAAGGAGAGGACGGCTGTAGCCTTTTTATGTTGTAGGCTTATCACCGTCGGTTCTTGGCTAGAACCGATAGTGATAGAGCACAATCACTGTCGGCTCTTGGCTTAAACCGGCAGTGATGAGTGGCCACCAAAACACCGCCGGTTCAAGCCACAAACCGGCAGTGATGTGGTCCTTCACTGCCGATTTTAGCCCAGCCGCAATCATTTTTTTATTTTCAAGCTCATAACCGACAGTGAAGGTACATCACTGCCGGTTCTCACAAATTCGACAGTGATGATGACAATTTTGTATGCACTGCAAGTTGAACGTGTGCAGTTGTGCACTCATGCAATTAGGCCCACTAGGGGGGTCGACCGAGCCCCCATGGCATCGCCCGACGGCCACCTGAGCCCAATGCCTCTCAACTTTGGTCCACTACCAAGAAACACAACAAGGATCACATCCCACCGTGGGAATCAAGCTAAATCGGTGGAAAATCAATGGCTTGGATGAAGTGTCACATGGATCCATGGACCCACAAGGCAATCATATTGTCACATTCGGCATGTTCGCTAGTTGGTTTCTAGGCTGGTTTGGGCTGGCTGGTGCTGGTTTGTTGTGAGAGAAAAACACTGTTGGCTGGTTGAATAAGCCTGGCTGAAACCAACAAGCGAACAGGGTGATTGTTTCAACTCTGAACTAGATTGGAACTTCGAAGGCCCAATCTCTTATCGTTCAAACACATGTCGTGATGATGAACTCGCCTCACGCACGTGACTATATGCTAGTGCGTTTACTATTTTTATTTGTGATTTATTACTCCAAGTTAGTGTTAGCATGCACCAACGATGAGTTTGGGACTCATTTTATGTTGTCAATGCAAGGCCCAATCGGTTTCGAACTCGAGTTAAACAAAAATAGCATCACCGGATATATCAAGCCCGGTACTGTACTAGGCCCGAGAGTCCCTGTGTGAGAGACCCTCCGAGTGAGAGTTCCACTACTGGCCCCTTGCCCTCTTTCCTGGTGAGCTCACCGATGACATAGTAGGTGGGCTGGTTCCCTCGTTCCCCTTCCTCCCTTTCCCCTCCTTGTAAAGTTCCCTAGTGGAATAAGGCCCCTCCATGGGTGTTCTGAGGACCTCTATCCTCCTCATCTCCGTCGTCTTGGAGGTGGGCGGACTGCTCATGGCCATGGTGGCCGACAGGGGTTTCTTCCAATTTGACGAGGTGAGTGTCAATGTTTTCGGACCACCGACGAGTAAATTTATATTTACACGTCTGGCTCGGATAGTGTGCTCGGAGGACACAAGGGTTTATACTGGTTCGGGCGGAATGTCTCTACGTCCAGTTTGCTGCTGCTCGTGTTACCGACACTTGGTTTGCAGTAGGGGTTACAAACAGACGAGAGAGGGAAGTTATCCTAAGTCTCTGGTGAAAGGAATGAACGGGTGTTGAGGGCTCGATCGCTGCTCAGCCGTGTCGCATATCATACTCTTGTGTTTTTATCTCGTGGTCCAGTCTTGTGCCGATCGGGATCCCCCTTTTCATGGGGTACCCTGCTTCCCCTTTTATAGACGAAGGGAGAGCACGGGTTACAACCGAGAAAAAGGAGAAGAACCAGGGAGAGAAGAAGGCTTCCAGGATCGCCGGGTCCTTCTTCCTCTGCATGCGGGTCTCACTGACCCTATAGACATCAATAGGGATGGCTCCATGTCATGGTCCTGTTCATCGCTGACGCCATGCGCAGGGGTTGTCTACTAGTCATGGCGTTTCATTCTGTCTCGGAGGATGTCGTGGTGAACTGATGCGCCTGTCAGCGTTCGTACGAGGGTTAGGCAGAACAGTACCGGCATGCCTAACACTATTCTTGATGTGAATCCTCGGGTATGGCCCGTCATGGCCACGTGTTACATCGAGGTGTGCTAGTCTCTTCCCTAATGTCAGAGTTTTGACCTAGGCCCATACACTTGGACTTGGAGTGGTTGCCGGCGGTACAGGTCCCCGTTGGACAAGACGAAAACCACACCCTTGGGGTCGGGCAAGATGGAGCCCACACCCAAGAGGTCGGGTGAGGCAGAGTCTGCGGCTTTGGGTAAGACCCCCACGGCATTGGTGTTGGGCAAGACAGAGCCTGTACCTAAGGGGTCGGCAAGATGGGCCCGCGGCATTAGGTGAGACCCCCGCAACCTTGGGGTCGGGCGAGACGTAGCCAGCACCCATGGGGTCAAGGGAGACGGAGCCCGCACCCAAGGGGTCGGACGAGGCGGGAGCCCGCGACCTTGGGTAAGCCCCCCGTAGCCTTAGGGTTGGACGAGACTTTTTAATACGTCTTGCTTCATCTAGAGAAGTCTGTGTAGGCGCTAACCTCCTTGCTTTGCATATCCCTAATATCGATGAGCTCTTCAATAAAGCCCTCCTATCCTCCCATGCTTCTTCCTCCCTTGCTCCCTAGACATGTGGGTGGCATGGTGGCAGTGCCACTCCCATCCAGATCGAGTCGAGGGGGAGGTGCGGTCCGTGACAACTTCAACCAGCGATGGACCAGCATGTGAGTTCCTTGGAGGACCGGTCCCTATCGTGCCTGGGTTCATGGCTCGAGTGCGCTTGTCGGTCCACATCATGTGTGCAGCGGATGGTGCAAGGTGGTGGCCGATCCTACACCGACGACTGCTGGATCGGAGGCCAGGCGACCAGATTTGGTCTGTGATTCCCTATGTGCGTCTTCTAGCACCGTGCGATGGTTGTGGCCTGCTAGGAGGAGATCCAGCAATGGGGTGGCCGTGTCCACCGTTTGCGACGGTGGCAGTGGCCCCATGACCAAGGTCACGACGATTGTGGGCACATTGCGATGTTGCGTCCGATTCCCTCTATGCCTGTGCTCCTGTGCTCAGTGGTGGGGCCCACCTTCTGCAACCTGGGGCCCGCCAAGGGAACGAGCATACCATACAGGTAGGGATGAAAACGGTACGGATATTTTTTGACCGTATTCGAAACCGAATCCGTTTAGAGGGGTTGAGATGTGTCCGTATTCGAGTCCGGATATCCAACATCCGATACCGTATCTGTATCCAAATACTCAAATCGCATATTTATGATGTCAATATCCAATTGTATCATAACCAACATAGTTGACACTATCCGTATTCGAATCCAAATCTAGACAGAAATATAAAAACAAATGTAATATTGGTGATATCCATCCGTATCCGATCCGATTTCATCCCTACATGCAGGAGTGTTGTGTGTCCTCATTGACCACATGGCGACACGCGCTTGTCTAGATAGAGACGCCCGGATTCTCTGTCTCTTTCATTTTTGTTGTCATGTTGTGGCTACAGAGCATTTTTCTAGACCTTTTCCATCTGCTTTTCAGTCTTTCTGCAGGCATGGAAGTAGTAACACAGCCATTGATGTTCGGGTTGACCATCAATGTCAGTTAAAGCAGGTCCTTAGATTTGGCATTAGTGGATGTGGATCCAATTTCTTGAGCCCAGTGAAGCCTCCATCCTATCTACGGCTCAAGAATACTTATCCTCGAAGATACAGACCAATCAAAGTGTCGAAGGGAGCGCCGGCTGTGTAATCGGAGTGCAAGACGAGAACCCTCGATGCTTCTATTGTGGTCACTTCTCGTGGGCCCTATGGCCCCGACGGGCCTCGGGCCCCGACACAAGCATTACCTATGTCTTTAGAAGTAGATCAGTGGTAGCTTTTACATATCTGTGCTTTGTAATATGAGAATTCCTTTCATACACTGGTGTACTATATTTTAACGTTATATATTAAAAATTGTTATAAAAAAATGCAAGGCCCAATCTCTTATCGTTCAAACACATGTTGCGATGATGAACTCGCCCCACGCACGTGACTATATGCCAGTGCGTTTACTATTTTTATTTGTGATTTACTCCGAGTTAGTGTTAGCATGCACAAACGATGAGTTTGGGACTCATTTTATGTTGTCAATGCAATCTATATGTTTTCTAAATACTTTTTTTAGAATTACACAGTATAACGTTGATGCTCACAATATGTATGCACACTCATCCCTATGAATAACGTATGAAAACCTACCCCTATGAGCACCTTAGAAGGATTGAGACGATAGATCTCGAGATTAACAAAGTCACCATAGACGCCTCGTGTGGCAAAACCGTCTGGAATAACACACTTTCAAAGGCGCTTGTCTTCCACTAGACACTAAGCGCCCAAAAAATGGACTAAAACAGGCAGTTTCGTCGAGCACACCCAAAGAAAGAACTCAAAACAATCCACGTTTAACATTCAGGATCCAATAATTAGTACGAACTTACAATACTTATCCCTTTCATACAATATAGAGTCTTGGAAATTATTTATTACAATACTAGAGTTCAGAGTGTGATAATTAAACAGCGGAATGTAATAATCATCTAGCGAAAATGATTCACGGATCCATCTGTGCCCACCAGAAGAATCCTCCACACAAGAGCTAACTCCTCAAGCTGCACCTACAACAGGGTAAAATAAACCCTGAGTACACAATGTACTCGCAAGACTTACCCAACTAGTGAGAATATATTTTCGACTCTCAAGGATATGATAGGCAATATGGTTTGTTGTTTTCTTTTGTTTGCAAAAAACATTACTAATAGTGTGTCCTTAAGGTCAAGTTTTATTAGCAATCATGATTACTTTATTAGCAAACCATTCTAGGTAAGCACATGTTCTACCTCAAAGCAAGGGCTGAGCGATAAAACTATTTTACCACATTTCATCTTCCAGTTCTTACTACGATGCTAGACCATAGCCAAATCATACCGTCTCACAGAAATGGTGATTTGCAAACCAATGTACCATAGCTGGATACCCCGAAACACACGCCCCGCTCGTACCAAGACACAAACGAGACCAACCCATTCCACTCCTATCGAGGGGTCTAGGTCCCTGTCCAAACTTAGACTCCAAGCCACCACACTTGCCACCCTGTCTCAGTATGGTGCTTAGACCTCCACCTTTCTCCGCCTCCAATTAGTCGGTCTAGAAAGAGCCAGAACCCACGATAAGAGCGCAACGAGCATTTCTGCTTCTATAATCAAGTATGTGCTCAGGATAATAAGTCTATGACCTGACTACCATATATAGTTACGGACGGTCCTCAATCAACACGGACATGGAAAAACAATGTAAACAATGTAACCATGCTACGCCCCATGGCTATGAGACACAATTTGTTACACCCACCAATACCCATACCATATCCCTGTCCGGTCTCCCTTTTCTTTTCATCATTTTATTATAAGAGTAATAGTAATCACCTATTGTAAGTAATGGCAGGTTACTCACGCTACCGACAACCTAAGCATAGCAGCTACTCAAACCTATACTAGTAAGACTCTTAGAATATATATATATATATATGTGGTTTCCATAAAACTCCTGCAACGTAAATGCACAAAACACAGACACAGACACACACACACATATACACACGGTGTATACAAAAAATAGGGGTTATGCACCGAGGCTTGCCTTGGACAGGCATGGTGTCAACTACATCAGTCAGTGGTGGCTCTAGGACCTCATCCTATACGAGAATCTCCTCCTCGTACTCCTCGATGATCTCCTTGAACTCGTGCTCATCGGTGGTCACAATCTCCGCCAACTCGTTCTCTATATGCATGCGATGATGATGCAATAATTTAATATTTAAACAACAACAACTCTTAAAATTGGAACACATAGGATATACTAACAAGCTAGCTCTAATGGCTAAGATACTAAGCTAACCATTAGCTCTATCAAATCAAGTGTCATGCTCACCCGAACAAGTGCTTTATTTCATAAGTCAATATTCTTCTTTTATTCATATTAAAGATTTAATGGATAATTAGCTACCCCAATAAGCAAGCTATCTTAGGGCTACAAAAATTATAGTAAGAACATAATAATACAATGAAGCTACTATAAAAACTTTAGGATTAAAGCTATCACCACTTTACCATAAAAATTTCTACAATATTTATCGTACTAATATTAAGTACTTTCAAATGATTTGATAGGCCTTAGCATCAATATAGATATGTATGAACTAACTACACTATCAGGTAGACAATGATTTTAGGAACCTAACAAAATTAGTTTCATAATTTTTGGACATCTACAGGAATTTATATTAAATATACAAGTTTAGCTCAGAAACTAAATTAGAAAAGCTATTACTAATTCCCTAGGAAAAGGAAAAATGAATTCCCTGCATGGCCCACGAAGTGC